>NW_005353597.1:105887-128370 GCF_000412655.1 Myotis brandtii | reverse complement strand
CAAATCACCAAATTTAATTACATACGTATGTATGGGAAACCCACATACATGAGAGAGTCAGCGACCCCAGATACATGAGCAGTTCAGAGACAGAAAGGTAAAATGGGGTATATATGACATTATGAGCTAGGGATGAGATAAGATGCCTTGGGGCTTCAGAGAGGAGAAGGGGAATTCTCAGGATGATAAGAAGAACAGATGTTCAGTTTGCCCTGCCTTATAGATAGAGCATAAAAAGTTACTTCTAATAACAAGTCTTATTATGGGCAAGAGTCCAATTTAAAATCTTCTAGGTAGTTAAGGAAGAAGCAGAAGTTTCTCGTGAGCCCACAGAGTCTCAATGCCTCATCTCAAAATATTCTAAACACCAAAGAAGTATATCATTGGGAAGCCAGCTCCAAATCTCTTCACTTGAAACCTGGAATTTCCTTAGAAATATCTTGGACAATTTCGCTGTACCCCTTCTAGGACCTGTGTAAATTAATGGTCTGTTCCTTTGCCTGGCTGAATAGTATTCCATAGTATGACTGTACCACAGTTTATTTAACCACTTACCCACTGAAGGGAATCTGGGTTGTTTCCTGTTTGGGGTTATTATGAATAAAGCTGCCATAAACATTCATGTACAGATTTTTGTGCAAAAATGTCTTTATTTCTCTGGGATAAATTCCAGGTGTGTAATTATTGAGTCCTATGGTAGTTGCATGTTTAGACTTTTAAGAAACTGCTAAACAGTTTTCTGGAGGGATCCCACCATTTTACATTTCTGCCAGCAATGCATAGGTTACTTCGTTTTCCTCCACATCATCACCACCACATAGTGTTATCACTATTTTTTATTTTGGTCATTCTGATAAGTGTGTCTTTCACTGAGGTTTTAATTTGCATTATCTTAATGAAGGTGATGCTGCACATCTTTTCATGTGCTAATTTGCCATCTGTTTGGTGAAATATTTGTTCATGTCTTCTGCCCATTTTCTAACTGCATTATTTGGGTTTCATTGTTTTACTCTCAAATTTAAGAGTTCTTTATATTGTCTGCTGTGTTGTTTTCAAATATTTTCTCCTGCTCTGTACCTCGTCTTTTCACCCTCTTAATACAGTCTTTCTGAGAGCAAATTTTTTTAGTTTTGATGAAGTTTAACTTATCAAATTTTCCTGTTAAGGCTCATTCTTGCTGTCAAGTCTAAGAATTCTTTGCCTGGTCTTCAGTCATGAAGATATTCTATGTTTTTCCCCCTAAAAGTTTTATAGTTTTACATTTATATCCATGACCCATTTTTATACACGTTCTGTATAAGGTCTGAGACTTAGGTTGATGTTCACATTTCAGCCAATGTATATTCAGCAGCTCCCACACTATCTTGAAAGGACTATCTTCCCTCCATTGAATTGCTTTTGTTTCTTTGTAAAATATCAATTAGGCATATTTGTGTGGGTCTGTTTCTGGAGTCTCTATTTTGCACCATTGAGGTATGTATTGTAAGTATCTCTCCCTCTTTTGTCAAGTCTAAGAATTCTTTGCCTGGTCTTCAGTCATAAAGATATTCTATGTTTTTCCCCCTAAAAGTTTTATAATTTTACATTTTACATTTATATCCATGACCCATTTTTATACACTTTTTGTATAAGGTCTGAGACTTAGGTTGATGTTCACATTTCAGCCAATGTATATTCAGCAGCTCCCACACTATCTTGAAAGGACTATCTTCCCTCCATTGAATTGCTTTTGTTTCTTTGTAAAATATCAATTAGGCATATTTGTGTGGGTCTGTTTCTGGAGTCTCTATTTTGCACCATTGAGGTATGTATCTCTCCCTCTGCCAATCACTCTGGTCATGTTAGAAAGTAATTTGCATAAATCTCAGTTGGCCTTTACCAATGCCCACCATATCTCCCTATTTGTTCTCAGTTTCCCATTTAACATCTCTTGCTGTTGCTAAATTTCCATCCACCCCCTCCACCCACTTCAACCTCTATTTCCTCACTTCTTATTTTCCTGTAAAAATAGACTATAGAAGGGAATTACCTGACCTCCCACCAGCATGTCTACAGACCACCTGCGTGTGTGCGGCCTCATCTCTCCTATGCTCTTGAGAAGCTTCCCTGCTCTTGTCTAAGGCAGCCTTGCAGCTTCATGTTCTGCTCATGTATTCAGGAGTTTGTTCTTTTAATTCTTCCCTCTCCCCCCTGAACCACCAAATGTTCCCAATCATTCCCATCAGCATAGACTATGTCATAATCTCTCTTCATAAATGACAACCACACAAAAATTGTGAAATAAAAAAAGTTTACTGAGTCTCTTCTATGGGAAATAAGGCATTTTGCAAGTACAGCCTTCCCAGTTATTCAGTTCTCAGGATCTATGTACTTTTTGTGCCTTTGAGTTGTTTTATAACTCTGTGAGTTGTAGATAACTGATAGCAATGAAATGATATTTATCCATAGATGTGTGCAAAATCTTTCTTGTGGAAAGACATTTAATTTTCTTTCTCTTCTGTGGAAAAAGCTAGCTTTGCATCTATTTGTAAATTCATTTTAGGATTCCTGGTTTAGCGCTTTACTAGTAAGTGCAGTATTTGAATTCTCCTTGAAATCATGGTGACATCTTACAGGTTAATAATCTATAATAATAAAAGTGTAATATGCGAATTAGACCAGACATCCTTCCAGACAACCTTCCAGATGAAGCCGGGGCTGCGAGGGAAGCTCGGGTTGCTGGCAGCCAGGGGAAAGAAGGCCTACTCTTGCACGAATTTTGTGCATCAGGCCACTAGTTAATGAATAAAATAAAATAATTGACATGTTCATTTTATATATATTTGAGTTGACTTTAAATCTTTAAAATTATTATTCATATATGTGTATATGAATTATACACATATAATATGTTTTTATTGATTTTAGAGAAAGAGGAAGGGAGAGGGAGGAAGAAACCATTGATAAGAGAGAAACATCTATCAGCTTCTTCCTGCATGCCCCTTAATGGTGATCATGCCCGCAACCTGGGCATGTGCCCTGCCTGGGAATCAAACCAGTGACCTCCTGGTGCATGGGAGGACACTCAATCTACTGAGTCACAGCAGCTGGGCTAGTCCTTAATATTTTTAAACCCATATTCCCCTATGGCTACAGTTCCTTTTCCTAAGGGAGTTGTCTGTACGAATGGTTTTCATATCCATTTGGATTGATGTAAAGAGGGGGATCGAGTATGATTTCCTGCATGCCTGAATAGTGGGCTGATATCATGACTTGTTATAATCAATAACACTATATTATCCTCTATATCTTGCTTCTTGGAGCCCATTCAGATGATGAGAGGGTACAGGAGATGGTGGAAGAATGTGGAGGGTACTTTAAGCCACTCATGTTATTGGCAGAGTAAGAATTCTTGCTGTATTATGCATAGCAGAGGATGCAAACATAGAAATTTACATTTTCTTCACCCATATTGCTCTGGAGCAGGGTTTCTCAACCTCGATATTATTGACATTTTGGACTTAATAATTCTTTGATGAAGAGACTGGTCCTGTGCCTTATAGTATGTCCAACAGCATCCCTGGCCTTTACCCACCACTCCCCCATCTGGTTGTGAAATACAAAACTATCTCCAAACTTTGCAAAATGTCCCCTAGGGAGGGGTGGGGGAGGCAAAAGTCATTCCAATTGAGACCCACTATTCTAGAGATTCTTGATTGGACTGTCCATTGTGACAGGTTTGCCCTATTTTATTTCTGCAGAGATCTAAAGAGGTTTACGAGGAATAGTTACCTCCCCTTGGGTCTTCTGCCAAGTGATGTCTACCTGATATCCCTGTAATGACCCTGGGCACTGGGACAAGCCAGTGAGCAGTCCTGGAGCATCTGCAGTTAGCAAGGCTTCCCCTTTGTCTTCTTCTTCTTTAAATATATATTTTATTGATTTTTTACAGAGAGGAAGGGAGAGGGATAGAGAGTTAGAAACATTGATGAGAGAGAAACATCAATCAGCTGCCTCCTGCACACTCCCTACTGGTGATGTGCCCACATACATGCCCTTGACTGGAATTGAACCTGGGACCCTTCAATCCGCAGGCTGATGCTCTATCCACTGAGCCAAACCAGTTAGGGCTGATTCTTCTTTTTGATTAACAATCTAAATTGTCTTTATGCTCCCTCAAGGTGGTAAAGAACAGTTGTGAACCATTTGAATTCAAACTCAGGAAATAAACCTTGTAGGCCTAGGTCAACCAGACAAAGAACTACTCTCTGGAACTGATTAAAATGAGAAGAACTGATGAAAATAAGCTTGGGTCCTGTTCTCTACCATGTAGAACTAGGACTGCCTTCCATCTCTTCCTTTGCTCCAGCACATTATACGCGCTCTGATTTCATCCACCAGCCCTTGTCTTCATGCCATTCACTACTTTCCCCATCATCCTCTCAAGACTTTTTAAAGCCTCCACTTTCCTAGTGTGACTTCCTAGACTGCTACCTTAACTGGATAACCTGTGTGCTTTTCCTCATGGCAGAAGAGTTCTAGATTATTTTAATGTC
Organism: Myotis brandtii; assembly: GCF_000412655.1. Classification (NCBI taxonomy): domain Eukaryota; kingdom Metazoa; phylum Chordata; class Mammalia; order Chiroptera; family Vespertilionidae; genus Myotis; species Myotis brandtii. Next base: position 123,835 of record NW_005353597.1, on the reverse strand, counting down.
TGGTACAGTATCCATTAGCCACATGTGATTATTTAAATTTATAAATGTATAATAAATAACATTTAAAATCGGTTTCCCAGTGCATTGGTCAAGTGCTCAGTAGCTTCCTAGACCTGGTAGCTACTATATTGGGCAGTGTTGATATGGAGGATTCTCATTATCACAGAAAGTTCTTTTAGACAACTATGAGCACTAAGTATTTCAAACTTTATGTCCTCATACTCTTTGATATCTTTGTCTGTTTTATTTAGCACAGTGTTTCATGCATCTGTTATTTTAACTTCTCTTCTTCCCAACTATATGTCAATCAATATTGGATTCTTCTTGAATTTTTGACTTGTCTTTTTCAGCTTTATGGCATAGTTGCTAAATTTAACCCACTGACTAGAGCAGAGAAGTAATGGGCCGAGCCCACACTTGTTATTCAGCTGAGATAGTGAGAGAGGAGGGTCCCCTTCCTGCATGGCATGGAGAAGTTAGTGGTATCAGTTTCTCATGGACTCCCACCCCTCTTGACAGAGCATCTTGTGCTATTCAATGTGGAGCCCTGTGAGATGGTATTTTAAAGCCTGTGTGCATGTGTGGCTGGGGAAATGCTCTCTTAAGCACTTCTACCAATGCTAGGTGCCTCCTTGATTGCAAAGAATGCTCTGTTTCCCAGATTCAAGATAATGCTGAGAGGTTAATCCAGTGCTTGAATTTCTGGCATGAAAGCAAATACAAGCAGAACACCAGATCATCAATTGGAAGTAACATCTATGCCTCTCCACGCTCTCTGATGTGAAAATAAATGTTATTTATTACTCTGTTAAAATAATCAGATTATACCTAAGATGCAGTAGCTCATACTAAGCCCCACATCAGCAAACAAAACTTAACTAAGTTTCTATGCTCTGTTCTCTCAGAAAGGGAAGGCCTAAGTCAGCCAGTCAATACTTGCCTGCCCAGCATGTTACCTGACCCGAAGCTTCCCTTTGCTCCTTATAAGAAAAGTAACCCTGCTTTAACCACTCAACAAATGTTCGGTATAACTTGCTTGTTCCTGCTTACTTTGTTCTAAAAAAACCCAAAACTCAGAACTTATGCTACTCTTCAGAGTTTCTTTCTATCTGCTAGCTTGGATGTTGAGTGGTTCACGAATCACTGAATTGAAAGCCTACTGGATCAGTAAATTGTAGAAAATTTTCATTTAACAGTTTGGGTCCCAATCCAAGTCTCTTTTATTCACAGAACAGTAATTTCCTATCTGGTAAACACAGTAGTAACATGCACTCACTAGGTAGCTGTGAAAATCCATGAACTAAGGACATTTACAGTGTTCTTAGCAGAGTTGAGCTCTGAATTGATTATTAGAAAAAAAACTTATTTTTTTTCTTATTCTAGGAGTACAGATGTTCATGCCCCATGAAGTAGCAGCTTTTTAATAGCATGATTTTTCTTTCTGCCTGGGTTATGAGCCCTTTAAGAAAGGGTGCATCTCATATGCTTTCATGGGATTCATATACTTAGATCATTGCCTGTAGACAAATATTTACTGATAGGCAGATGATTGCATAGTTAATTTGTGTCATCAAATGTGTCTTTATTGAGTAAAAGGCTGGCTAATAGTCTGAGCACCACTGGGAGACAATTTATTCAACCAATATTTAATTTACATTTATTGCACAACGACATGGCATTGTGGGAGAGGGAGAAATATGGTTTCATTTCTGCTGGTGGAAAGAATAAACTTTCTGCCTGAAAAGTCTTTAATTTTGGTTTATCAAGAAGAAAATGTGGTTAGATTGCACAGAATCCTTTTGTGGAATGAAGAACTTGGAGAAGCCCTGGGCCAAGAGTGGATGTCTGCAGTCTGTTCCCGGACTGAGGTTTGAAGGCGCACTGTCTGTGGGGTTTGTAATGATTGTGCCATGGGTCACCTTGCCTTTAAGTTGCCGTTGATAAAAGAGCTGTTATAGTTATACTTTGTTTTCCTTATAGCATAGAGCAGAGGGGAGAGTGTTGGACCAGGAGTTAGGACAACTGTGTTCCAACCCAGATCTGCCATTTAGATGTCAAACCCTAGCCAGTTATCATTTTGCCATGTGGAAAGGCACCAAACCCTCTCTATTCCTATCTAGGAGAAAAATCATGGGGGGAAATGGATATGGTAGGTGTGCAGATACTACATACATACATACATACATACATACATACATACATAAATAAATAGTTTTATCTTTAATAATGTCTTTTCCTTTCTATGTGCAAAGTGAGAAAGATATTATTTACTCATTTCTAAATACCTATTTTTAGAACATAAGTAATATATTTAGGAGAAAAGGAAAGATAACCAACTTTATGCCAGTTTGTGTGGTGTGAAATCAGGTTTCTAATCCAGATGTGGCCAATGCTAAAATCCAAAATCACTACAACACTTCCCAATATCTGCTTTTTGCAGACAAAATAACTCAGACTGGAAAATGGACCAAGAACACCAACCATTTAAAAAATAAAGACAATATTGAGCATGTAGGGGTGCTAAATAATACCTTACCTGACTTGAAATAATTTGATACCTTGGGAATATTTAAGATTTGTTTTAGTTTGAAGCTTATTTTTCAAGATTTTTCAGTTGATAATTACCTAGTGCCTATGAAGCATCTTCTTGACAAGAATAATCAGTGTCTTTGTTTGTTTGTTTGCTAATTAAGTCTGGTGAGCCAATAAATCTATGGAAAAGGTGTTCAACATATTTGCATTAAATAGATGTAAACCAAATCAATAAAGAGTTTGAATGAGCAGATTGGTAAATGTCACAAAGATAAACAAATCTATCGCTGACATAGGTATGGGGAAATGTGTGCTCCTCATGGGGTTGGTGGGAGTGAAAAAGACTATCAACTCTGTGGAGGGCAAAATGTGAAATGTGCTCATGTACTTTTCTGATTTCAACACTTCTTCTCAAGAGAACATCAGACAAGACACAAGTTGCCTGTGCAGGCTGCCACTCAAAGCAGGAGAGAATATAAACACTTGCCAATGGAGAGGCAGGTGTTCAGATAAATTGTTTTATAGGTGTGTTGTGAATTACTATGACACCCATGATGATGGGTATATATATATATTTTGAGTGATGAGGAATATTTGAGTTGAAAAATATAGCAAAATAAAATCAATGTTTTCTGCATTCCATTTATGTAAAATCTTGGTCTCTAGACACCCAAGGGCACCAGTACAGTAATGTCTAGAAAGATGTCTGGTCACCAAAGCATAATGATGCTTACCTTTGCACCAGGGCTTTCAAGTGACTTTTACTTTCTCCTTTAAGAATTTATTTTCATTAATTTGTATTCTTTCATAAGAGGAACTAAGCTGCTTTCATTTAAAAAAATAAACATATTTGGTGGTTTATAGCATGAAGTATACAAAAGAATAGCTTCCTCACAGAGATTTTTTCACAGCGTATATGAATGAAGGATATGGACTTAATACATCGTCTTTGAAGATTTTTGAAAATATGTGGTTGCTATGGGCTGAATGTCTGTGGCCCTAAAACCCATATGTTGAAGTGCTAATCCCCAATGTGATAGTATTTGGAAGTGAGGCCATTGGGAGATAATGTTGTTTTGATAAGATCATGAGGGTGGAGCCCCCATGAGGGATTAGTGCCCTTATAAGAAAAGGAAAAAACCAGAGTTCTCTCTCTCTCTCCTCCATGTGAGGACACAACAAGAAAGTGTCTATCTATAAACCAGGAAGAGAGCACTCACCAATATCCCAACATTCTGGCCTCCTGACTTCCAGCTTCCAGAACTTGGAGAAATAGATGTTTGTTGTTTAAGCCACCAGTCTATGGTACTTACAGTGAAGACAGTGGCCCAGGCTTCCTTTCCCATGTCCAAATTTTTGGGTGACCGAGGTGCCCTTTGGTTTGATGGTCTGGACTGGACCAGGTGTAGGAACAAAGCCTGGAGATTCTCTACCCAGGATTTCTGTGGTCACAGCATTGCTTTTCCTCTTAGCAAGAGGGAAACATTGTAAAGGGGGGAAGACTCATACCTTTCTCCAGCCTAGCCCTGACTCATAAATTGTATTGTTCCAGCCTCCACTTATCCTTGCTGAGAGAATCTGAGTATAATGTAATAAAATAATTGGCTATCTTATTCCAGATCAGAAAATGTCACCAGAACCCAGCCAAGCTGGACAATTCCAATTTTATAGAGAAGTTTAAGTGTTTCCTCTACAAAAAAAAAAAAAAAATTAGGTGACATAAAAAATGCTCATTTTACCTTAAAATGCAGGCTAGAGTTAGAAAAATGTCTTCTTTGAAAAAGACTATTTCCTTTTGTTACATGTAGACATATGAACATAAGATTCTCAAAGAATATTTTTTGGACACTTTTTTAGTGTGGTCTGAATGGGAACAAACTCCTATTCAATTTCTATCCCCCGACTAAACCAACAATATTATCCTTCTCCTCTCAGGGATTCCATGCGGGCAGTCACTCTTTAGGGTCAACTGAAAAAAATACAAACAAGTGTGCTGTGATCCGCCTTCTTTCTTCAGGAGGAAGCAAGTATGATATCCTTGAAAATGAAATGACATGGATTCTTCTTTGATGTGTTGTATCTCTTCTTATAAACTTTACATAAAAAAGTTTCCTTAGCCCTGGCAGGGTAGCTCAGTTGATTGGAGCATTGTCCCATACACCAAAAGGTTATGGGTTCAATTTTTTTGTCAGGACACATATGTAGGTTATGGGTTCAATCCCCATTTAGGGCACATATAGGAGGCAACTGATTAATGCTTCTCTCTCTCTCTCTCTCTCTCTCTCTCTCTCACTCACTCTTTCTCTCTCTCTCTCTGTCTCCCTTCCTCTCTCTCTAAAAAATCAATAAATATATATCCTCAGGTGAGGATTTTTAAAAGTTTCCTTATAAATCCAGTTTATACCACTTTTCTGCAAAGAATACTACTGCTGTGAGACCCTATCAAGGGCAGAGCTCTTCAATGGGGAATTCATGAATTTGGTGGGAAGCAAAATGTACAACTCTTCTTTCACTTACCTTAGGAACTTAACATGTGCTTCCATATGAATGTAAGCAGCAAACCACAGCAGTATGAGCAAAACCAGTGCTGTTTGTCACCCATAAACATCACAGGAGCTTTCATATCACATTACAGTTGTCACAGATGTCTGGACTCATTCTCTACACTCATCAACATTTTGAAATTATGGTCAGTATGAGATCCATGGTGAGATCTTTATTTTTCAGTTTGTTAAAGAATATTGTTATTATATCACAGTTTTTAATTTTATTTTGTAAGTGCATTTGAATATAATTGATTTCCTTTGTAATCCTGTGAGTTTTGCACATTGAAAAGCATCGTTCTGAGAAGGGCTCTGTAGGCTGACTTCCACTGCCGGAGGGTTCCTAGCATAAAGGAGGCCCAGGGGCTACACCAGAGGCCAGTGAGGCTCCAGAATGTCTTTGGGAGGGGGGGAGTTGGGGAAGCTCCACTTCCAAAAGAAAGATTCATTTTATGGAGAGAGATGTGAGTGCAGAGTGGGTCCACACTAGATATTTGCTGATGAATGAACAGGCCTTGTCTATTGTTTTTCTTAATCTCACTCCTTAATCAACTCCCCAGAAGGCTCCCTTGTTTTCCAAAGGGGATGTAGGATCCATCTGTCAGCTTTTCATGAAGACCAGACTGGTTAAGAGCACATGATTTGTCACCAGACAGACCTGGTTTGAAATCAGAACACCGCCCTCTACTAGCCATATACAGCCAGGGCCAGTTAGTTTCTTAGTTGCTACTCCCATGCCCCTTCTCTAAGGGAAATGTCATCACCCACCTCATGGTGTGAGCAGGAGCGTTTGTAGAACTGATTGGACATATTTCAGCACAGCATCTGGCACACAATGGTAGGTAACCAATATGCTGATGTACACATATGGAGTCTTTGTGCAGGTGAAATCTTGGGGCTGGAGAGAACATGGAGCCCACCTGCATTGCTCTTCCTTCTGTGGTTTTCTCTAAAGACAGTGTTTTTCTTCTTGAAACAATTTTCTTTCACTTCTTCTCTGTTACTTTCCACCTTCATCACTGGTTGCTCTACTCAGTGAGTTACGTCAAGAAGATTTAGGGTTGGATTATGTAGTAAACATTATTTTGGGGTACTTTCCCAATACCCATTCTTCCTGTCTTCCACAAGCAATGTCCCTATTTCTCTCTGCTAAACTCAAAGACAATTATGTGTAAAGATGACCATTTTGAAATTGGAGTGGCTTAGCCAGTGATTGTTTCAGGCATGAGCATGTGAGCTCTCATTTGGACCAATGAGAGTGGTTCCATGACTCTTCTGGAGCTACTAAGAAAAAGTTTCTCTCTCCTCTAAACAAGGTGGTATAAAGAGATTAGGGCTTGGATAGCTGTAGCCATTTTACTACTATGAGGCAAGAGCCTTACTCAAATTGTGGGAAACAAACCCAAGAGTCAAACAAAACAAGTCCCTTGATGACAACATAAGAGCTATTAGATTAAGCCCCATTTAGAGCTACCTACACTGGGCTTGCATTAGTGACATCCATGTATTGCCTTTATTGTTCAAATCATTTAAAAAAACTATCCTATATAATAAAAGGGTAATATTCAAATTAACTGTCACTCCGTCACAAAGATGGTGCCCATAGCCACAAGATAGCGGCGCCCAGTCCTCTCAGCCCCGCTGGAGTCCCCCAGTCCCGGGGGGGTGGCCCTTGAGAGTGGGAAGCGTGAGTGGCCTGGCAGAATGCTTGCTTCATCGCTGCTGCATCCTGGCCACAGAGGGCCTCTGGGCAGCAGGCATGGAGCGGCAGCGGATGGGCCTCTGGTCAGGCCAGGGCGCAGAACACTTGCATCGTCACCCCAGCGACAAGGCAAGCATTCTGCACCCAGCTTCGATCGGCCTCTGGGCTGCAGAGAGCCTCTGGGCAGCGGGCATGGAGCGCCCAGGCACCGCAGAGAGCTACTGGCACACGGATTCGTGTGCAGGGCTATTAGTTTATTATAAAATGAGACACAGACACAATGCAGAGATTAATGAGTATTATGAGGCAAACACATTTGTACTCGCTCAGGCTAGGAAATGGAATTTTGCCATTCACCTCAGAAGGCTCTAGAACCTGAGGGCCCTCTTTCCTGGAAATGTAACCAGTATCCCAAATTTTATAGTTTCTTCATAGTTTTATCACAAATTGTGCACCCTGATACTGCACTTTACTATTGTCCATGGGTTTAAATTTGCTTGGTTGTTTTAGTGTCTTTTAGTATATTGATTATTCCTCCATACCTTTCCTTTTCTTAAAGTTTATCATTAAACATACAAAGCCTAGGCCATGTGATCTGTAGTATGGATTATGCTGATTGCACAGTGTCTTTGGTATTTACACAGTTTAGCAGCTGTGTCCTTCACCAGCACCAGCCTTGTTTGGGCCTGTTGGTGACTCTGGGGTTCCTCTACCGGACACCTCCTTGCCTCCTTGTTCTGTTCTCTTCCATACATAGAATGATACTATTCGGGGCTTATGCCTATTGGTTGTTCATCTTCATCTGCTTAGTTTTAGGGCTCATAGGGGTCTTTGTATGTTTATTGTGGGGAAGTGGAGAGACTCAAAGACTATGTCACCATCATTGCCATCTTCCCAGAATCTCCCTTATTCAAGTCAGTTTGGTTGGTTCCCTGATGTATGGACTTAAAAGATGCCTTAGATGAAATAAAAGTATCGGATCTAATCACCACACTAGGAAGCTGAGAAAAATGATGTCCAAGGAGACTGTGATTTGAACAGGGACCCATAGGTGCTATTCATTGGGCGGGGATGTCTGAATCCTAGATCATTACTTTTTCCCACTGTGATCTCCCAAAGTCAAGAGGGAAGGAACTATTGTGCTCTCAGGCAAGTGAGCTTGCCAAACTCCCAAGCACCAACCTGCTTCTCCAGGCTCAGATAAGCCATTTCCTTCCCTTCATATTTCATAATTTGATGGCATCTTTCTAGAGCTGTTAACATAGCTTTTTATTGTTTCCACATGGTCTAAAAGATAACCATTTTCTTTTTCCTGTGTGTATCTTTAAGAACAATTCCTCTTAAACAATGTGTTGGGCATCAAAAATGAAGAACAGTTTAGAGGGTGCCACACAGGTGAGGATCCTTGTTCACAATAGTTCTATATTCAAAATAATAATGTGCTATATAGTTTGAGAAAAGCAAAATCAGTGTGTAAACTGCATATTGCCTTAAAAGCATTTTCCTCCTGGTTTCTATAGTGGAGAACTGTTCAAACTGCGGTCTCAAGAGCATAGAGAATCCAGCAAGATGTCAGAGGCTCCCTTGGGATTAAGAGGAGAGGAACTAGAAACTATTGGGCTTCAGGTTTGGGTTAGTTTTATATGAAGACAAGCTGCATAAAATGTCATTTGCAAGAAAGTTCCTTTGCAAACGACAAAACAAGAAAAACACACACCACTGCCTAATGAACTTAATATGAATGAAAAGATTTATAAAATCTCAGGAAAACATCAAGTAATGAACGTCCACTTCTGGTTATTTTATTTTAGGAATTAAAATATGTCCTTAATAAAACTTCTATTGCCATTGAGTCATAAGCTAGAATTGATTAGGAAATTGAAGAAGTCTGGAAATTCCTAAAATTTCTGAAAATAGATTTTATGAATAAAAAATGCTTTTTAAAATTTTGATGTAATCTTAGACTTACAGAAAAGTTGCCATGAGGACTTCCTATATGTCTTTTACCCAGACTCCCCAAAAGTTAACATTTTTCCACATTTGCATTATCATTCTAACCTGTATCTAAGTATTTTTAGTATTTATTCTGAATCATTTGGGATTAAGTTACAGAATGGCATCTAATTTTCTTTCATTTTATTCTTAAACAAGAGGCCCAATGCACAAAATTCATGCACTCATGGGGGTCCCTCAGCCTGGCCTGCACCCTCTTGCAATCTGGGAACTTTCTGGGGGTGTCTGACAGATGGCTTGGGAGCTGGCAGTCGGACATCCTTAGAGCTATTGTGGAGGTAGGAGAAGCTCCCACCACTGCCTCTGCACTTGCCAGCTGTGAGCCTGGCTTCTGGCTGAGCAGCGCTCTCCCTATGAGAGAGCATTGACCACCAAGGGGTAGCTCCTGCATTGAACATCTGCCCCCTGGTGGTCAATGAGCGTCATAGCAACCAGTTGTTCCGCTGTTCGGTCAATTTGCATATTAGCCTTTTATTATATGGGACTAGAGGCTCAATGTACAAAAATTCATGCAAGAGTAGGCCTTCCTTCCCCTGGCTGCCGGAACTGGCTTTGCTCTAGCACCGAGACCCGGGCTTCCCTTGGGCCACCCGCAGGCAACCAGGGCCTGGGCTGGCTTCTCTTCGGCCCTGGCTTCATCAGAAAGGACATCTGGAATGACGTCCGGAAGATGTCCAGTCTAATTAGCATATTACCCTTTTATTGTTATAGATACTTCTGAGCCTATTTCCTAAAAACAAGGATTTTTCTCTTATTTAACCCAGTAATATTATCAAAATCCAGAAATCAATATTCATATGATGTTATTTCTAATTTGAAGACCTAATTTAGATTTTTGTCAATTAATCAAAAAATGTTTTTTTATGGCACAAGAAAAAAGGAATGATTCACGATCTTAACAAGACACTTTGGTCTCTTTTAATCATTCTTTCTTTCCTTTTTGAGTGTAGGCCAGATATTTTGTAGAATGCCCTTGAATCTGTTTCCTCATGTTTAGCTTCAGGTTATGCATTATGGGCAAGGGAATGACTGAAATACCTATTGTACTTAGTGCTGTATGTCATTGAGACACACAATGCTGATGTGTCCTATGACTTTAACTCTGGTCACTTGGTGAATGTGGTAACTGCCAGGTTTTGCCTATTTTTATAATAAATAATATCTTCTTGGTAGATGCCTGATGATGTTGTGAATATCCTGCTTCTCATAAAATTTCATCTGCTGGTTATAGAATCCATTGATGATCCTCATCTTAATAAGTGAGTACTATGATAGGAAATAGTTTTTTCCCCATGTTGGCTTTATCTTCAAAATGTGCATGGAATCCAATTACTACACACCGTCACAGTGACGGTTCATTATTTTTCTTCTGAAGTGCCTCTGTGTAATCTCCCCACTTCTATCCTCTCTTCCTACCAGGAGCAAACCAATCCTGTAAAAATGCAAGACAGCTTAAGTGTACCTTTGTTAAAACCATTAGTGGTTCATCAGGCTTCACAATGGCTGTCCATCCTCACATTGTCTCACCCTCTTCCAAGTTACTCCTCCTTTTCCCAGTGGCTCCCCTCCTCCCAATGACTCCCTCTCTTCATAATGTCTTCTAATGCCTGAATAACCTGTCTGCTGTTATGTCTCTCACATCATCTTTCCTTCTGTTCACCTTACTTTCTCCACTTCATTCTTGTTAGCCTTGCTAGTCATTGGCCATGCCAGACTTGCTTCTCTTTTAAAGACTTTGCTTTTTTCTCTGCCTGGAATAGTATCCCCTTGCCTCCCTCAAAACTTTATTAAATGCCACCTTCTTTATGAGGCCTACCTTTTTTATTTATGTCATTATCACCTTCTAAACTACTGTGACATTAACTTATTAAGGTTTTTATTTTTCACTTCCCACTGCAAGAATGCAAGCTCCATGAGGCAAAAGCTGGTGCCTTGTATAACCACTAACTGGCCAAGAACAATGCCTGTTACATAGAAGCTGCTCAAAAGAACATTTGTGGGATAAATTTTAAAAAAAGGAGAAAAATTTTATATTATACAAATGATTTTGCATTGATAAGATAGTAAGGCATTCTTATACAGTAAATCTACTAGAGGCCCGGTGCACGAATTTGTGCACAGGTGGGGTCTGGCCGGCCCACCCCAATGGGGGCCCATCAGGCAGGCCCGGCATGGGGGAGGGGTTGTGGGTGGTTGGCTGACTGGCCTCGCCCCTGACTGGGGTGTTGGGGACCAATTGGGGGTGGGGCCAGACAGGGGGAGGGGCCGCAGGTGGTTGGCCGGCTGATCCCACCCCTGATTGGGATGTTGGGGGCCAGGCCGGCTGGGTTGGGGCCTGGATTAGACTGGTTGGCTTTCGCAGTGCACATTATAACCACCGGTCATTCTGGTTGTTCTGGTCATTCAGCCATTCTAGTCTCTGGGCTTTTATATATATAGATTAGGTCTTCATTTCCTCTAAACTATTTCTAAATGTCTGGCTCCTTTCATTCCAGATCTTCTCTTTAGACAGCCCCTTCCTCTCCCATACATTTAAAGACAAACTTTAACCAATGACTCTCACTTCTGTGCCTCTAGTTCAGGACATTCTCTAGACTTCATTCTCCTTCACCCCACCCCTCAGGTTCTGCTTGTCTGCTCCCAATCTCCATCAATTATTGTTTTAATCCCACTCTTCATCTGAACTTTCCACCTGTGTTATTGTCAGAACCATTTTCTGATTACCAAAACAGACCAGGAAGTCATCCAAATCATCTTTCCTCATCAACAAACCCTAGGTCCTTGGGATAATACTCCATGCACACTTGTCCTCCACCATCTCCTTTCTGCTCCCTTCCTAATTATGGGCTTCAGCACCCCTCATCAAGACCACCGGAATATTCTCTGAAGTTTCATATAAACACCAACCCTAGCAGAAAATTGAAGTCACACTCAAACTGGGTAATTTAAAGACAGTTTAATAAAGGAACCATTTTCAAAATTGTGGGCAATAGGTAAAAAACAAAAACAAAAACAAAAAAACCCACCAAAAAAACAAAAAATAAAACGCACACAAAAACTGTGCTCTGGATCTAGAAACAAAGAAAGCTGCCATCACCTCCATCCTCAGGTCTGAAGATGCAAGGAGAGTGTAGTCATGGAATCTGGATACACAGCTGTGGGTCAAGGATTCCACCTGGACGAGGCAAACCCATAGGAGGTTTCTAGAGAGCATAAACATCTCAACCTCTCTCTCCTTCTGTCCCTTTGTCTCCTGGGATGTTCACCATTGTTTGAACTCACTTGGAGTCAGGGGAAAAGGGAGTCTGATTTTACAGCCCCTGAAGGTCACCCTCCCAGGGGATAGAGCAGAGCAGGGGGAGAGGAGTGGAGAGCAGAACAAGAGGGAAGACAGAAGGTCTTTTGGTGAAATATTGGGCCCTTCCATGGCCCCTTCCTCATAATACCATGTAGCACCCAGGACTAAAACAGTGGTTTTGCCACTGCCTGCCTTTAAACAGGATGCTCCTCTACATTGAATGCCCTTTGGTCTTGATCTTCCTGAAAAATTCTTACATTTGCAGTCTCAGTTTAGCAGCCATTCCAAGAGTAAGGTTTCCTTTATATCCTTACTAATTGACCTCAGCTCCTCTGAGCAGACTTTAGACAGGCATTTGTTATAAAACAACTAGCATGTACTATGCACTGAGCGACTGGCATTTTGCTAAATTAGTTTAGTCTTTAGGTCTAAACTGAATGAGAAAAACTGAAGATGAGAGAGGCTAAGTAATATTTCAAGGCCAAACAGTTAGCAAGCATCAGAGGCAGGATTGGAGCTGAGACAGTCTGGCTCCAGGGTCAAGACTCAGGACCATCTTTCTCTGCTAATCTGCCTCCCCTTCATGCCTTGATCTTTCTTTCTAGCCAGCCGTGGGCAAACTACGGCCCGCAGGCCAGATCCGGCCCGTTTGAAATGAATAAAACTAAAAAAAAAAAAGACCGTACCCTTTTATGTAATGATGTTTACTTTGAATTTATATTAGTTCACACAAACACTCCATCCATGCTTTTGTTCCGGCCCTCTGGTCCAGTTTAAGAACCCATTGGGGCCCTCGAGTCAAAAAGTTTGCCCACCCCTGTTTGTGATGTCCTTGGGGACAAGGCTTGTAGATGGTCATCACTTATCTCTTGTACCAGGCACAATGCCTGGCACACATTAGGCCCCCAATAAATGTTTCTTGTGTAGATGTAGCTGTGTTAGGTAAAAACCTTTTTCTCAAGGCTCATGTACTAAAGGCAGTCAGCTGAGTTCATCTCAAGGGCAAGCCAGATGTATTCTTGTTTCTGGAAGACAGGGCCATTTTAACTGGCATGGGAATTAGTACTTTGGGTTCTGCACTTTTACTTGTTGATTCAGGACATGGAAAGCCAGCGAGGTCTCATTCTAAGGATCTGCGTCACTCTGTAAGGAGAATTCTGAGCCAGCACTGAGGCTTATGGGGAAGGAGAGACAAGAATAACTAGTCATGTCTGCTGTGGGCCTGGGAAGGGCAGTCCTCTCCAGGAGGGGTGCGTTTGTTCTCATCTTCCTGCTTAATCTGCAAAGAATTGCAGGCAATGCAGCACTGGCATTTGTTGCTTCAACCGAAGTTAGAATCAAAGACCTCCAGGCCTGCCTTGAGCAGAGGCCTCAAGAGAAAGAAAGAGGCGTTATCATATTGCCAGAAGTAGAGAATTGGAAGGAAGCTAAAACTTGGTTTGGCTCTAAGATGCCAGAATCTGCCAAGGGGCAATAAGAAAATACTTCTTTATTAAAAAGCAAATGTTCAATTTAATACCATGTTTTCAAAATATCTGTAATTTACAAGAGTTTCTTAACTGTACATATCTTCCCAACCTCACTGCTCAGAATAGGCACTTTGTTTTGCTGCACAATATCAGATGACACTGAGAGGCTGCCACTGTGTTGAGAAAAAAAAAAAAAGACTACATCATGCCAACCTTCTAGCTACTTACACTTCTCCGCATTCTTCTTCCCCTACAAATAAGTTAAAAGTAGACAGATTTCTAGCTAAAGGAAGAACATTCAGCATCACAACTGTTTCTAGGGGGTGGGTAGACGAGTTGAGAAAGAAGCAGAGCCATCAGAATTACAAAAACCTTCAAATTAAATATGCTTTCTGGGATGTTAATTGATGGTACAAATACCTTTATATACATATGAATTCAGAATTCTCCATACAGAGTGTTAAGTACCATAGTTGGCAGAAAATGAATTGCTTTTTTCTATAGAAGGATCCCTCCTCTGGTTGCTGCTGTTTCAATGATATCAGTGTGCATATAGCAGTTTGTGCAGATCACATCATCACAACGCTAATAATCTGAGAGTTATTTTTTTTCATTCAGACTGGATTAGTGCATTTGTATACAGATCCACACCTTTAGGTAAGGAGAAAAAGGGCCTTTTTCTGTGAATAACAATCTATCCTCTTGGAAATGCCTGTGCTGACAGAAATGATCACTGACTTTAATATTTTTGTAAAATATATTTTTATTGATTTCAGAAAGGAAGGGAGAGGGAAAGAGAGATAGAAACATCAATGATGAGAGAGAATCATTGATTGGTTGCTTCCTGCATGCCCCCCACCAGGGATCGAGCCTGAAACCTGGGCATGTGCCCTGACCCAGAATCGAACTGTGACCTCCGGGTTCATAGGTCAACACTCAACCACTGAGCCACGCAAGAAAAAGACAGCACACAGGATTGAACTTTGTATCTGTAATATTGCCAGTCAGAAATCTTTAATAAAAAATAAAGTGAATATTATAAAACAAAAATTAAAAGTTATGGATTGATACTTTTTAATACACTAATTTACATTTTAAAAAATATTGTTGCAAGTATTACATATGTCCTCTTTTTTCCCCATTGACCTCTCCCACCCCGCTCCACCCCACCTCCAGGCCCTAACCACCCTATTGTCTGTGTTTATGGGTTATGCATATATGCATATGAATTAATTGGTTGATCTCTCCCCCCTGCCCCTCTTCCTTCTGAAATTCATCAGTCTGTTCAATGTTTCTGTGTCTCTGAATCTATTTTTGTTCATCAGTTTATGTTGGGAGAACATATTTTCAATGATACATCCGATAAGGGGTTAACCTCCAAAATTAGAGGAAACTCATATAACTTAACAAAAGGCAGATGAATAATCCAATCAAAAAATGGGCGAAGGACCTAAATAAACAGTTCTTCAATGTCAAAAGGCATATGAGAAAATGCTCAAAGTTACTAATCATCTGAGAGATGTCAATCAAAAAGACAATGAGGTACCACCTCACACCTGTCAGAATGGCTATCATTAACAAATCAACAAATGACAAGTGCTGGCGAAGACAGTGGAGAAAAAGGAACCTTCGTGCATTGCTGGTGGGAATGCAGACTGGTGCAGCCACTGTGGAAAACAGTTTGGAGTTTCATCAAAAAATAAAAAATGGAACTCACATTTGACCCAGTGATCCTACTTCTAGGAATATATCCCAAGAAATCAAAAACATGCCTCAGAAAGAATATATGCACCCCTATGTTCATAGGAGCACAATTTACAATAGCTAAGATTTGTTAACAGCCTAAGTGCCCATCATCAGATGAGTGGATTAAAAACCTGTGGTACATCTACACAATGGAATACTTTGCAGCTGTAAAAAAGTTACATTGTGCCGACCAGATACTAACAATACCAGCTGAAGGTACTTGAGACTCTAGGCCAGCCGTGGGCAAACTACGGCCCTCGGGCCGGATCCGGCCCTTTGAAATGAATAAAACTAAAAAAAAAAAAGACCATACCCTTTTATGTAATGATGTTTACTTTGAATTTATATTAGTTCACACAAACACTCCATCCATGCTTTTGTTCCGGCCCTCAGGTCCAGTTTAAGAACCCATTGTGGCCCTCGAGTCAAAAAGTTTGCCCACCCCTGCTCTAGGCCAATGGACATTTTCTAGGTGCCTAAGTCTGCCACTCCCATGGAGGGGCCAGAAATGCTGTGGAGTTGATATCCCTCAAGAGAAGCCCTCAGTCGGTGACTGAGAGAAGTTGATGGATAAATACCTCAACCTCCTTGGACCCTGGATAACAGGGCTATGAGATGTGTTCTACCTGCTCTCCCATGTGCCCCAGGGGACTGAGCTCCAGTTGCCCACAGCAGTAAAACCTGCTCAGTAAGACACCTTTTGTTGGCCTCCTCCCCTTCCCTGCTTCAATTTTCCACTGCCCACCGGTATTTACTAAGGTAACCTCTCAAATTAACTGCTTGCTCTTAAGTCCTTGTCTCACAGATAACTTCTTGAGGAACTCACTTAAAATAGTGAACAAATTCTCTGTTAGTGCTAATGTCTCAACCAGTGTTTTATGAGTCCAGTTTATTAGATCACATACAACAAAACCAGTCATTTTCTAGTCAGATTGTCTAAAAGTGACTGGTTTTTCCCTCTGCTAACTAAGGGCTTCCTAACTCTCCATTTTCTGTAGTTTCTCACACATTTTCAATGAGAAATTAGAAGGGAGTGTGTCTTGACTGTTGTAGGAGGTAGGGTTTGGTCCAGCATAGAAATTTCCTGCCACAATATTTGGAAACTTTTTGTAGGCCTCAGGTATATCTGAAAAGAATAATTGAGTGATTTATGAAATGTAGATTTTTGCATATGTATATAATCATTATCTCAGAGTGACATTAACGGGATAGCAGATTAGAAAGCTCCAGGCCTTTGTTTTCCCCTGGAAACACCGACTAAACAACATAGAGACAAAAGTACTTTATGAAAATTCTGGAAGCCAGTTAAGAAGTGGCAGCAACCAGCCCTAGCTGGTTTGGCTCAGTGGATAGAGTGTCAGCCTGTGGACTGAAGGGTACTGGGTTCAATTCCAGTCAAGGGCACGTGCCTGGGTTGTGTGTTTGATCCCCAATAAGGGTTATGCAGGAGGCAGCTGATCAATGATTCTCTCTCATCATTGATATTTCTATCTCTCTTTCCCCTCTCCCTTCCTCTCTGAAATCAAATAAGTGGCAGCAACCAAACAAATGCTTCACCAAGAAAAAGCCACACTGGTAATGGTAGGAAATTTTATGTCATTGCTTTCCCTTTTCTTACCCCTTCCCCAATACATACCATTAGGAGGAGGCTGTTCAATTTGTGGCCCTAAAAATTTCTTCTATCCCTCTGCTGTTATGACTACTGTTCCTGGAGGTTTCTTGGTGATATAGAACCACCTGACCAAGTGTTGTTGTTTTTTACCTCTGTGTGTGTGTGTACACGCGCGCACGTACACTCACGTGCATGAGTATGCATATGTGTGAGTGTATATAGCATTTGTTAGTCCTGAATAAATTACTCCTACTTCTGCTGTATAATTTACACTTGATTGTCAACAAACTGTTAGGATGTTTCTATAGCTAAATCTTTTCCACAGTCCTTCAGAGAAAAATTTCTTGGTTCACAAACCCCATTCATAATTTGGAAGCTTAAATTTTTATAGTAAATGAAAGTTTACAGAGTAATTGTCATTTGAGTTCAGAGCATGCTGGTTTGCTAACATTCTTTGGAAATGGATTTTCAAAATACTCTTTGTACTCTCTCAACAAAAGCCAACTGTGTGGATGATTCTTATTTTCTTTCTAATTGGAAGTAGATATTTATGATTATTTAGAAGTAGCCACTTATCTATCTCTCCATCATTTATCTATGTATGCATAATAACTACTTCTAGAAAAGACTAGAAGCAACATAAAACAAGAAAATGTTCTATACAATAATACTAGTAAAATAACATTCTTTTAAAGTTTTTTGTTTGTTTGTTTGTTTTTGTGATGGTGATCAGAGTAGGGGACACTGGTAAAGACAAATTGTACCAAAATAAACAAATGTTTCCAGCCAGTTATTCTAACTCAAGTGTGAAATGTAGCTCTAAATATCATAAGATCCAAAGTAGAAAAGGAAAAATGGATTGCACAGTTTTCCTTATCTACACTAATAAAAGAGAAACATGGTAATTAGCGTACGACCGCTACCCTTTTCATTGGCTAATCAGTGAGTATATGCAAATTAACTGTCAGCCAAGATGGCGGCCGGCAGCCAGGCACTGAAGCGAGCACGAGGCTTGCTTGCTGCAGATTCCAAC
>NW_005353597.1:78058-104347 GCF_000412655.1 Myotis brandtii | reverse complement strand
AGTATTATATTTTATTAGGAGAGAATATTTTATTAGGAGAAATTTTTAGGGCCACGAATTTTATTAAGCACCTCCTCTAGCATTTCTCTTAGAAACAAATTTTTGTGCACCAGGCCTCTAGTAATAAAATAAATTAGTATATTTTATTAGGAGAGAATATTTTATTAGGAGAAATTTTTAGGGCCACGAATTTTATTAAGCACCTCCTCTAGCATTTAAGCTCTTAGAAATATCATTCCCTTTAGTTTTTAAAAGAAATAGATGACATAATGGAGAATATGGTCAATAGCCATTTCTAAAGCCAAGTTCAGTTTAAGAGAAGAGTACTTCCATGTTCCACTTCCATGGGCATGCTCCTGGAAAGACCTACTAGTAAAATAATGGATCTCTGGATGGAATTGTCTCCTGAGCTGACAGGACATGGGATAGAGGATCTGAAGTAAAAGGAGGGGGCAGTTTGTGTTAGACTAGCCGTGTAAAACATGAGCAGCTTGGGACTGAGCAGTAATCACTGAGGATGAACACATTCTGGGAATTGCAAATCACATTTCCCTAAATAAACACAGATTCCAGAAATACATCATGTCCTCAATTCCCTGGTGACTCTTTGTCCTTTTCACAAACATCTTGCACATGTAGGCACTCAATATTTATTGAATAGATATCTTACATTCTATCAATAGGTCATTCTAAGAATGACCTGTTTTCTCTCATCAATTTCCTACAAAAATTCTTGTCTGAAAAAAAAAATTAAGGGCAACACCATTGAGTGAGAGAGGTTCTTTCTGCATGGCATTTTTCTATTTGGAGTTGAGGTGAAGAAGTCCAGCTTTCTGCTCTTAATGTCTGTAGATTGCCAGTCCTTTGAATGTCACATGCACAGTCCGGAGTCAATTGAGATTCCTGCTCAAAGGCCTGCTGCTCTTGAGAAACATTTGTTTAATAGGATACTGTCTCAGCTTTACCCTGAGGAAGCATGTTTGGAGATGCTCAAGTGATAGAATTAAGGGCACTAAAACATCTGACTCAGTAATGTAGGCTGGCACTTGGAGAAGAGCAGTTCAAGACATTGGGAATCCATTTATGTTTATTCATTAAAGCCCACCCCACCTCATATTTAATTTTTATGAGAGAGGTTGATAAAGACAACCCCTATTTTGGTCTTCTGGGGGACCACTCCCCTTTTTGAATGATCTCCTTCAGTTTCCTGTCAAAATGGTTATGTTTTTAAAAATTACCTAAAGTTTTGATGATGATGATGATGATTTTTGTTCATAATTTATTCATACAATGGTTTGACTGTAATATATTGACTATCAAGGTGATAGTTATTACAGAGGCCCAATGAGTAAACACAGTCCTTCTTTTCATGGGTACTGTAGTAGACAAGTGGTCAGTCTATTTGTGAAGAATAGGAGCACAGAGAAGAAATAATTATGTCAAATGTTGGGGGATCACAAATAGCCTCACAAAACCTTAGACAAACCCAAACAAAGTAACAAAATAACTGATAAGTACTCATCACAGATGTGAAGGGCATGAGGGAAAGATGGAGGAACCATCACAGTTTGCAGAGATTAAAGAAACACAGCAATGACATGTACAGTAGGATCCTGGATTGAATCCTAGAATAGGAAAAAACGGACATTTGGGGAGAAACTAGTGAAATTCAAATTAGGTCTTAGTTCATTTAAGGTTATTGAACCAATGTGAATGTTTTGACTTTGGTACTTGTACCAGTTATGTAAGGTTGTTAGCATTAGAAGAAGCTAGCAGAATAGTACAAAGACTCTGTACTATTTTTGCACATTTTCTGTAAATATGAAATTATTTTACAATGCAAGTAAACAAAAACCCTGATAGCTTCATTGAAGAGCTTTTATTTAAATGAATTTTTAAAGAATGAAATTTCATCAAAACTTTAGGTAATTTTTAAAAACATAACCAGCCCCAAACATTGACTTTCTACCAGCCTAGCCCGGTCTCGGTTGTGAAGTACCAACACACAGCTTCCCTGTAGAAAGAAGGACTCAGTAAAATGATGAAACACCTCCAATGACAAGCAAATTCTACTTATTAATCTTATAGTTTTCTATAACAATTTAATCTTTATTTTTTGGCATGCATGGCAAGTAAACAGTTTTTATTTCCAAGAGATAAATATGGGAGGTGGAGGGGATTAGAGGTTCTTATACTAACTTTAATTAAGCCCTTAGAGAAAAGAGTGATTCATGATTGTGCTCACTGGAAAAATTTCACTGGTTTCAACTAAGGAATGTCAGCATATTTTCAAGGTTTGTTACAAGGTCCTGGGTTAAAAATGTGTCTTAAAACAACCCAGAATTAAATAATTCCTTATATAGCCATCTAACATTTATAGATTTTTTTTCTTCTTAAAAATTTAAATTTAATTCAGTTAAAATCACAATTTTCCTAATTCTCTCACCATACCATTACTCTCCCACTCATAACTAACCAGCTAGAACTTTCCTCTCTTTTTGCTGCTGTACTCCATTCTCCCAGGCCCCCAAGTCTAAAAATGGGGGTCCCTACTTGAATTTTTGGAGCAACCAATAAGCTACCTGCCTAATGGAGGCATCCAAATGGGCTTACACCTAACAGACTAAGCCTATAGGTAACAGAGACATCTTTCCTGGTCAGCCATTACCCTAAGTTTAGGGACCCTCCTGTTACCACCTTCATAAGGGACTTTGCATTCCCGAAGGTTTCTGTATTTCTGAATGGAAACGAGTAGAAGATTTTGCTTCTCTCTTGAGTTTTGTGCTCATAATAGCATCCGTATCTTCAGAGAAAGCTGGGGCACTCTGAGAGTGTAGGAAACTCTCTCAGGTGCTAGGACTATGAGATGGTGCAGATGGAACTTGAAGTAGGGATTCCATTATTCCAAGATGCCTCAGTCTTCTGTGAGCAGCACTCCTTAGATACCTGATGTGGCTGGGAGGTGGGCAGCCTCCAGTGATAGCGTGAAGCACCCCCAGAAGAAGAAAGGAGATGGAGGGGATTCTGCTCACTCTAGATTTTCTGACTACCACTACTTGGGTGGCCTTGGCTACAAGTGAGGCCATTCCAAAGAGAGAAATAGTAGAAACAGCTAGAGTTGTCATGGTAACATATAATTTAAAATCATGCTATTTACAATATTTTGCGGATTATTGAATATTTGCTGTCTTTCCTTAAAAGAAATATTGCAAAATCAACTCTTTCTGCTTTGCAGTAGCTGAGATCTTTATTGACAAGCACGTCCTTGTATCCACCTCTCCCTATGGCAGATATTATCAGTGTCCTGCTCATACCATCTCAGACACTCAGTGCTACATATAAAGGCTCCCTACGGTGCACTTGTTCTGACTGTGGGAACACACTGACTCTGCTCGTATTGTTACTGGAGGAATTAGTGGGCCAGGTTTCCCAGACACGAGTGGGTGTGAGGTTCTTGGGGTACCACTGTTGTGATGGAGAATTAGGGACAGATTTACATAATGTTTAGGAAATAGAATCAATAGGACTTCTTGATACAGGATTCAGGAAAAAGTGTAGAAAGGAATAAACAAAAATATATTTATTGCTTGGGAGCTTGAGTGGATAAGTGCATCATTGACTAAGATGGAGTATACTAGGTGACCAATGGCGAGCTTACAGGAAGACAGTGGACTCAGTTATTGGTTGGGAGGATCCTGAGTAACACCTAGACATGTACACATACATGCATGACCATGTGGGACCTAGGGCACGAGACACACAAAGGTTATTCGGATGTCCTCTTTAAAAGATAAAACAATGGAGAGTGTGAGGACTAAAAACAGCAGATTCAAAGATGAATTCAAGATGCCCGCCTAAAGCACAGAGTGGAGTGCATTACACTGCTGGTGGGATGGCTGTTGCTTATATCACTAGAAAAAGAAACACATCATCTGATTGTTCCTGCAGTTCTGTCCCTAATTAGTTTTAGACCTCAGGCAAGGCATCTAAACTTCCTGGAAGACAACTTTTCTCACTTTTCTTAATTCTATTTTGTGAAAATCACCACTAAGTGTAGATTCAGACATAGTCGCACATTGTAAGTTCTTCAACAACATGGAGAAGGAAGCCCAAGTTTCTCAGACAAACAAAAACAAACTGAAAAGTGGCCTGAAGTAATTAGACCAGTTTCCTCTTAGTTGGTGCTGCTGTTCTTCCTCTCTGATAGATCTTATGCCACTGTCCATAAGACGTAGACCGTCCCAACTCCCTGCAGGCCAGATAAATAGCTCTCTATCTATGTTCTCATAAAACTTTATAAATAATATAGTGTTGGATTATCATCCTATGCATAAAGTAAATGCACTTTATATATTTACTTTACTGATGAGTCCATACTGATATAAATAAATTATAGAATAAATGGAAAGGAAACAAACATTCCTTACAGAAGAATTCCAAATAATATATGAAGATTATTTTCTTCCAGAGGTAGAACTGAATCCTCTCCCTCTCATTCAAATGTGGACTGAATGTAGAGACTCCCCTCCAAAGAGTAGGATGTCAAAAGGGAAAAATAGTACCTTCAGTGTGAAAGAAACAGGCAGACACCACTATAACCAAATGATCTGTAACATTCTTCATCAAAATCAATACTCCAAGTCTAATGATGAGCAAAACATTATAAAATCCATACTATGTTACAGCCTATAAAATACCTACACAGTATTCTTCAAAATTGTCAAGGCCATAAAAAAACAAGGAAAGGCTGAAAAAACAGTCACAGACTAAGGAGATGGAATAGTTTGAATCCAAAAGTAGGGGGAAAAACATTAGTGGAAAAACTGGTGAAATTCAAATAAAGAATTTTGTTAATAGTAATATACCAAATTAACGTTTCAGTTCTGAAAAAATGTACCATAGTAATGTAAGAGGTAACTATTAGGGAAAGCTGGGTAAAGGGTGTACCAGAACTCACTGTACCACCTTTACAATGTTGTCTGTAAATGTAAAATTATTCCAAAATTAAAATGTTCATTAATTGCCAAATGTAATGTGAACCCAGAATCAGACAACATATAAGATTTTTCATATTCCTTTGATTCTGAAAGCAATTATCTATATATATAAAAGCCTAATATGCAAAGTGTCCCCTCGGGAGTTCGACCGGCAGGGAGTTTGATCACTCACTATGACATGTGCTGACCACCAGGGGGTGGCGTGGAATGAAGCAAGGCCCTGGCCGGCAGCCGGCAGCCACTGGGGACCCTACCCTTGCACAGATATCGTGCACTGAGCCTCTAGTCGTAGAATAAACTTAAAATTGACTTTATTTTTATTTCAACCTGTTATTTACTATCTGCTCCTTAATGTTTTTATTCCACAGAATCCCATAACTTGTTTTACACTAAAATGGATGTACTCAACAATAATAAAAAAATAAAAGAACATTTGAAAGAACAACTAATTGGTTATATACTAAAATTTGTTTCTTATAATTTCTGATGATTTCTTATTTAAAATTACACTCTTCATTTGTAATAATAGATAACGCTTTATTATCTTCCCCCAAAAATGTTTATGTGAAGCTCCAGTGTAGCACAAATTGTACTGTATTGTGAATTTTTAAATAAATTCCTCCCCACTGCCAGTGAATGAGTTCTTTAAGGACACTGAGAGATGTTTTCACATTTATCTGTTTTTCCTCTCCCCATACTGAACACAATGTCTGACACAAAAAGTAATTTTGAATAAGTAAATCCTGCTAAGCGTATTCATTTTTAAATATGTTTTTATTGATTTTAGAGAAAGAGGAAGGGAGAGGAATAGAGAGATAGAAACTCTGATCTACTGCCCCCTACTGAGGATCAAGCCTGCAACCCAGGCATGTGCTCTAACAGGGAATTGAACCAGTGACCTCCTGGTTCATGGGTTAAAGATCAGCCACTGAGCCACACTGGCTGGGTGCATATTATTCTTTTTTTTTTTTTTTTGCCCCCTACAATGGCAGTTTCATAGAAATATATTTGCATCATACAGTGCTGAGCATATCCTGATCTCAGATGTATAAATGTATAATAGCTCCACAAATTGCTGAAAGACACATTTTCGACAGTTACTTTTCAAGCAGTGTACTGTACAAACACAATCAAGGTAACCTGTGTGACTCTGTCAGGAAATAGGAGGACACAAGTAGGAGACCAAGAAACAGGGTAAAAGTCAACTAAATTACATTTCTCTGTGACATGAGTTGACTTTGGAAATAGTTCCTATTGATTTAATAAATGGGAAAGAAACAGTTGGACAATGGTCATTCTTAAGACACATTCCCCTTTGACTCTACTCATCTTTATCTGCTTCCCTGGCATTACTTGTATGGGCCCAATTGTTTTCATAATGATTTTAATTAAAACAGCAGTGACCATTCTAACAAGATACAATGGCAATTGTTTACGGTGTTGATAAGTACAAAAATGAACAATTGAGTTTAATCCTTACAGATCAACCAGGAAAGAGGGTCAAACATATTTAGAGAATTATTCTCTGAGTTTGTGGGATAATGAGGGTTGCTAAGAGGAAGGCACAGTAAGGGAAAGGCCAAATACAAGCATGCTGGTTAGTATAACTTGGATACCTATGCAGATCTCATAATTCAAATTAGTGGTGTCTCTCTTTGGTAGAGGTCAGAGGTGTAGCATCAGAGGACAAAAATTGAAACAGAGAGCAAAGCAGAGGTGAGGTCAAGAGGGCAGAAAGGAAGTGAACGATTTGGGATTGCACTCAGAATGTCTACAATAATGAACCTTCTTGGGTCCACATGACACTCTGGATCACTCCACTCTCATCTGGTGTATGTGCACTTCTTCCCTACAGGCTTCTCCCAGAATCCCAGATTCTTCGTTTTCAGTCTCCAGAGATGTCTCTTCCTACTCTTACTTAAGTCAACTTGAACTCAGCACAGTCTCTGGTACCAATGATAATTTTGAATACTGTTAAGCATATTATTCTGTACTCTTCAACCTTAAAGATTTTTCTTTTTTGTGTGTTTATGTAAATATTTATAGCAATCTTATTTATAATTGCTAAAAACTGGAAATCATCCCAATATCTATTAACTGGTGAGCATATAAACTGTGCTACATCCTTTAACAGACTCCTGCTTGGTGTGAAAAATGGAACAGACTACTGATCCATGCAAAAAAAAAAAAAGGATAAATCTAAAAAATCTTCTTTCAAGCCAGAGAATCAAGCATACCTATTGTAAGATTCCATTTATATGAAAATCATTTTTTTTAAATTTTGTTAGTTTATTTTGTTCATCAGATTATACATAACCAGTGAGATTATATGGGACTTGTCTTTCTCTGACAATACACCATTGGCTTATTTCACTTAACATAATATTCTCCACATCCATGTATGCACTCACAAATGTTAAGATTCCCTTCTTTTTTATGGGTACATAATATTCCATTGTGTAAATGTACCACAGATTTTTTATTTTTTATTAACTCCTCTACTTGGGCAAGACACTTCCAAATCTTGGCTATTGTGAATAATGCAATAATGCTACTATAAACACAGGGGTGCATATATTGTTTAGAATTAGTGATTTGGGTTTCTTCGTATGTATTTCCAGAAGTGGAATTGCTGGACATAAGGCAGTTCCATTTTTAATTTTTTGAGGTAACTCCATACTACTTTCCACAGAGGCTGCACCAATCTGCATTCCCACCAACAGTGCACAAGCTTTCTTTTCTTCACATCCTCACCAGCACATGTTGTTTGTCAATGTATTGTTGATAGCCATTTTGACAGGTGAGAGATGATAGCTTATTGTGCTTTTTTTAAAAATATATTTTTATTGATTTTAGAGATGAAGGAGAGGGAGAGAGATAGAAACATCAATGATGAGAGAATCATTGATCGGCTGCCTCCTGCACACCCCCTACTGGGGACCGAGCCTGCAACCCGGGCATGTGCCCTGACTGGGAATTGAACCGTGACCTCCTGGTTCATAGGTCTATGCTCAACCACTGAGCAACTCCGGCTGGGAAGCTTATTGTGCTTTTAATTAACACTTCTCTAATGATTAGTGACATTGAGCCATCTGTATATCCTCTTTGGAGAAACATCTATTCAAGTCTATTGTCCATTTTTTAATTGGATTGTTTGTTTTTTATAAGGTCTTTATACGTTTTGGAGATTAACCCTTTATATGGTGAGTCATTGGCAAATATGTTCCCCCATTCAGTGTGTTGTCTTTTCATTTTGTTGATGGTTTCCTTTGTTGTGCAGAGATTTTTATTTTGATGTGTTTATTTGTTTATTTTTATTTTGTTTTTCTTGCCCAAGGAGATCTATCAGAAAAATATTACTTTGTGAAATGTCCAATATTTTATTGCTCATGATTTCTTCTAGGATTTTTATTGTTTTGAGTATTACATTTAAGTCTTTAATCCATTTTGAGATTATTCTTGTGTATGGTGCAGGAAGGTAGTCTAGCTTCATTTTGTTGGCATGTGCCTATCCAACTTTCCCAACACCATTTATTGAATACCTGGTAGACTATCTTTACTCCATTGTATGTTCTTACCTTCTTAGTTAAATATTATTTGAACAGGAAGGCATGGTTTTATTTCTCGGCTCTCTATTCTGTTCCATTGAATATGCCAGCACCATGCTGTTTTGACTACTATGGCCTTTGTTCTTCTTTCTCAAGATTGCTGTTGCTTCTAGAGGTCTTTTGTGGTTCCATATAAACTTTTGGAATATGTTTTCTAGTTCTGTGAAATACACCATTGGCTTCTTGATAGAAATTTCATTGAATCTATAGATTGCTCTGGGTAGTATAGACATTTTAATGATGTTAATTCTTCTTATCCATGAACAGGGTATATGCTTCCACTTATTTGTATCTTCTTCAATTTCTTTCTTCAGTGTCTTATAATTTTCAGAGTACAGGTCTTTAACATCTTTGATTAAATTTATTCCTAAGTATTTTATTTGTTTTGATGCTATTGTAAATGGGACTGTTTTCAGATCTTAAAGAAAACATTTGTATATTTTTCCCATTGACTGTGATGTTGGCTTTGTAGAGATACACAGCTCAGTCTGTCTTAGCTTCTGCCAGGAGGAGACAGAGCAGGGCAGAGCTTCCAGGTGTCATGAGGATGGGGCTAGTGGATCTCCTGTGAGGTTGAGGTACTAGTTATGCTTTGGGTATAGCTGCCATCCCACAGCCGCACAATTCAGTCTGTCCCAAATTCTGCCCAGGCCTCAGCAGAGCCACCAGGAGTCTGGACAGTGGGGTCTCCAGGATCCCAGAGAGTAAGGCTAATGGTTCTCTTGTGAGGCAGAGGCTCCAGTCCGATTCACAGGAGTGTGGGGGGAATGGTCTCTGCCCTAAAACCACACAACTAAGGCAATGACACCCCCTAAGCCTGCCAAGACCTCTACACCCTAGCCCAGGCAGCCAACTGAGCAGAGTACAAGCTCCGCAGGTTGGGACAACAGGGAAACCAGAGGGTGGGGCTACTGCATTCCCCCAAGCTGATGCCATATGGAGGGGAGTGCTCCACGCAAGAAAGATGGCATTATGGTGTGGGAGAGTGACTAAGCACAGGGGTCTCAGTGTCCCTCAGCTCTCTCACCAGAGTTCACAAACCACAGTCTCTCCTTGCATGACTCTAGTCTGCTCTGCCTTCACTCCACAGGAACCCAGTGTGAGTGGCTGCAAATGAGACTTTGTATGTTGGCCCTTTAAGAGAATGCCTATCTCTCTAGCAGACCCCTGTCTCTGTGTGGCAGACAGAATCCCTGCCCCCCACCCCCGCCCTGATTTTTACAGCCACATGTTATGTGGGCACCTCTTCCAGGCTCTGGTACTTTAGGCTGGGGATCCCAGCATGGACTTGAAACTCCATGCTCCTAAGGGGAGCAGAGCCAACCTTTTTCATGTCTCCATCCTTCCTACCAGTCTCTATGTGCCTTCCATAGATCCTTGGTTATAAAACTGCTCTTCAGCTAGTTTTTATTTGGTCATTCAGATTGATTGTTTTGTATTTTAGTTGTAATTCCAGTTTGGTTCTAGGAGGAGGTGAGTGTAACATCCACCTACTCTGCTACCATCTTCATTTTCATCACCTCCCCTAACTCAGAGTCAGCCCAAGTTTGAGGAAAGGTATAAGATTCTCTCAGTAGTATGTGGGAGCCCTTTGAGGCACTGCCTTAGAGGGAGGAACATGTGGAGATCCTTCTTATGCTTAGTCATATATTATTTAGAAGCTTGTCCACTCCCAAATTGCCTAGACCCCATCTTGGGGTGTAGTTTCAGTAATCTTCAAAGGGTGACTCAAATTGTTGTTGTTGACAATTGATGTCTAGTGACCACTGAATGCAGATCAGCCAATGCAGTCATTAGCAGTGACTCATAGCAGCATGCTTAGCCCTGGAGCACACATATTGTGGTTAGTATGTAACCCAAGAGTCACTTCAAACACTTTCTCTTGAAACTGGTCATTGATGCTCAGAACCTCTAAGTTTTTTTAAAACTGATTTTAGAGAGAAGAAGGGAGAGAGAGAAACATCTATCAGTGTTCTCTCACATGTGTCTTGACTGGGGATTGAACCCACAACCTGGGTATTTGCCCTGACTGGGAATCTAACCTGCCACTTTTTGGTGGATGGGTGATGCTCCAACCAACTTAGCCACTCAGGCCAGAATTGGAATTTCTAACTTCTGAATATGACACTCAGCCTCATACTCAGATCAATCCTTGTTGATATTTGCTTCAATCCCCATTATCTCTTTCTAGACCCATGGAGCTAGTTTCCACATGGGTAATAAAGATTCAGCAAGTTTATCAAATACCCAGACAGGCCTACACTGGACAGCCTTCCAAGGCCAGGAACATCTGCTCATAAGCCTCATCCCACACTCCCTGAGGCCCTGGAAACTTGCTGTCTTTGGGATTTCTCCACCTTATTAAAGCCTTTATAAGAAATCCTGCTATAAATAGTTGTGTGGTTTATCCACCTGAAAATATTTGTCTGCAACAATCTTATAAAATTCTCTAAGATATTTTAAAATCCTTTATAACTGATGGGTCATGCAAATGGGTATCACTTGTCCTGTGGTCTTTCTCTTATTGGAAGTACTCAGGGTTCCAAATGAAACCTTGCATGAAGGTGTTGTGAGATTAGTAATCTAAGAATACTCTTCTGAAATCTGTAGAAACCTCTAAGGCATTTTGAGTTTCCTGCAATTGGTGGCTTGAGGTCATTGTTAATAGTGGGTATAATGTCAGGGTCAACCCTCTCTCCAGGCTGTAGATCCTCTGTGTCCACTATATTAACAAATATAGGAAAAATGACAGATGTCCAAGGACAAATTTAAACTCTTATCACTGGGGGGCCAGACATGACGAGAACCTTCCTTCTATTCTTCTGGTACCACTGAAAATAATTGCTTTATCTAAATAAATAAATGCTGCTCTATATTTTACATCCTCATTAACCTTCTTTGCCTTAAGGCCTCCTTGTAAATTGTTAAAACCCAGCAGGGAGATGAAAGTAATTTATGTCTTTGTTCTCATCAGCCAAGGGCACTCCTCTAATCCTCTACTTACTACTGTCTTTTAACTCCTTAGCCACCATTCCACGTTACTGACCCCTTAGTAATAGTTCAGGGTCTCCTGAATTAAATCTAAAACATGCTAATTGACTTTAGCACATTTCAGAGTAGGACATCTTTACTTTTTAAGATTCCTTCTGGGCCATGAAAATGAAAGGTCAGATATTATTAAGTTCTATAGGATTTAGATAGTATGCTCTTAGTCAGCCCTTCAGTGCGCTCTTGCAAATTCTTGATTTCAGACTATGGGCTCCTCTTGGACTTCTCTGAAAAAGGTTAGTATCATTCTTTTTTGTCTCGCATCGCACTGTCTGAAGACAACTTACATGTTATCTCTGGGATGTCCTCCATTTTTCTTTCCAGTGTTCACTGAGATGTTCTTAAAATAAATCTTTCAGATTCTGTTTGCAAGGGAGGGTTTTATACATCTATCCTAAGAGAAAAGTGACAGTGTGCCTTTGTGCAATCTTTGTCTTTATATAGTATGTGTACATGGAAGGCAAATAAAAAGACCACTTAGGTATTCATGTCTGTTTCTGCTCACCATCCTACACTAACGAGCACTTTAGAAAGGTCCCTAGAGACAAACCCATCTAGAAACCTCTCAGTCTTCTCGCTTATAACCCTCTCTAGCCTAGGAACTTCTCATTGTGCCTTCCTTCTTTCTAGCCTTGGAGCAGAGGCTATTGTTGCTTTAACACTTGTCAATCATGCACATTGCTCTATGCTCTAAGCTCCTGCTCCTCCCGGCCAGGGAAGCACGCTCAGCCCGTATGCAGGGAAGGTCAAAATCGATGAAAGTTAATGTGCCTGGCCGAAAACTTCAATCACTCATAAGTGGAAGTTGGTGGGTAAATGTCCAAGCTTCCCTACCCTCAGATGAGATAACTCTGAGCCATGATCTACCCAGCTTCCAGATGTCTCCACTGAATAAAGTCCCATTTCTCCATAGGCTGACCTGCTTACTGATACGTACACACTATATTGGCTGCCTTCCCTTTGATATCACACTCACCCCTTCCCTAGCAGTGTTTACTGGCATTACCTCAAAAACAAACAAACAAACAAAAACCCTCCTCATACTCAAATGTTTGTTTCAGGGTCTTTTTTCAGAGGTCCCAACCTGAGACAGCAACTGAGAAAATGAAAGCTGTCTCACTCAGATTTGACATCCACTGGCTCCTGTGTCTGTGTCTAATCCATGTGCTATCTTCCTCCTTATCACCGGCACGCTTCCTTAGAAACAACCACACAGACACAGTTTGGGTGGGTTTTGGTCCTTAAGCCAAATTGGCGCATCCTGTCTTACCTCCACCTTGGACAGTGGCTCAGCTCTGTCATTAATTCCCAGGAACACACTGGTCACTTGTGACACACTGTCTAGTACTTGAGTTCCAGCTCTCTCTATTTTCACAGCTACTCTATCCATCTGATCCTATGGTAAGAATAAAATGCTGGTGGGCTGCTTGGCAGAAACCTATGGTGGTGGGGCTCAGAGAAAACTCAGTTTCCTTCTAGTTTCCCATTTTCTTTTAGTAAGGCAGGCTCTAAGATATTTGCGTTGTTTCTTTTGGTGAACAAGGTGAAGGGATTAAGAAATACAAATTAGTAGGTTACAAAATATTCACAGGGATGTAAAGTACAGAATAGGGAATATAGTCAATAATATTGTGATAACCAAGTATGGTGCCAGGTGGGTAACTGATATATTGGGGATCATTTTGTATAGTATACTATTGTCTTACCACTATGGTGTACATCTAAAACTATTTATTACAAAAATATTATGGAATATAAACTAAAATTGAAAAAAATTTTAAAAAAAGATACATTCTTTTCTTCATGAGACTAGACTAGGTGAATCCCTGTTTGG
This sequence comes from Myotis brandtii, assembly GCF_000412655.1. Lineage (NCBI taxonomy): Eukaryota > Metazoa > Chordata > Mammalia > Chiroptera > Vespertilionidae > Myotis > Myotis brandtii. The sequence goes on along the minus strand of NW_005353597.1, from coordinate 90,860 downwards.
GGGTTACTTAGATTCCATTAGTTCAACTGTAGATTCTTAAAGGGCTTTGTGCTAATTGAATAATGATCCCCTACTCCCCCTGACCCCCAAAATATGTACACATACTAATACCCAGATCTTGTAAACATGTTATGGTACACGGCAAAAAGAGAACTAACATAACAGATGGAATTAGGCTTACTAAATATATGGAGATTATCTAGGATCATCCAGGTGATCCTAGTGTCATCACAAGAGTCCTTAAATGTGTAAAAAAGGAGCTCATGCAATGTGAAAACTCAACCCTTTGTTGCTGGCTTCGAAGAGGGAGAAGGAGAGCCACCCAGGAGCTAAGACATGTGGGAAGCCTGAGGCTGTAAAGGCTGTGGAAAGGATTTTCCCTCAGAGTTTTCAGAAAGGAATGCAGTCCTACTGACACCTTGACTTTAGCCCCGTGAGACCCATTTCTCACTTCCGAACTACAAACCTGCAATCTGTGTTATGTTAGACATGCAGTTTGTGGTAATTTGTTGCAGAGCCATAGCCAAGGAATACAGGCGTGTGAAGGGGTTTTCCCTGGCGGCTATCTTAAAGCTCGGAAGTGTCCATTGCAGCTCCTTTCTGACTTGCTGGCTTCACATTGGTGCTGGCCGCTAGGACGTGGCTAGCATCGCCACTCTACGTCATTCTAAGATCTGCTCTTCTTTGCTCTTTCTGTGTATACTTGGTTTCTTTCTTTGCCCACTTATTTAAACACTTTTAAAAACAGGAAAAAGTGGAAATAGTTTGGTCAGATGCTGATAGCTACAGCCCCTCCATGTGGAACTAAGGGTTACAATTTAGAACAGCTCTAGATTCTACCTGGTCCAAGCAGCACTGGATGCATTTCCTGAATTAAACTATCCTTTGGCTGATGCTTTTTTTGCAAAGGTCTTCAGCCTCAGTGTACCTACATTGGCTAAATACCCCTTTTTCCCATGCTTCAGGTGAGAAAAGATTCCCTAATTCCCCAAAACCACTTGCTTGAAGTGTCCTGATATCCAAGTCTGTGGACTATCAGATATTCCACCAACCCGGTCACATAGTCCTATCCTCAATACTTTCCCCTGGTTCTGTAATAACAGCACAACCTAGTGATGAAGTCCAGTCTCCGGGCTCATTGGAAAGAGCCCTACTTCTGAATGGGGTTCTTTATGGAATGTGTTAGGTCAGCTATGATTGAGTTGCTCCTCTGAGAATGGAGCCATTATTTGTCAAAGGGCTCTATCAGGAAATGGGTGTGATGAGGGATCAGGGATAACATTTAAAGGTAACATTCCAAACCACACACACACACACTGTTCATTTCAGGGTAAGAGGAGGCAAAATTCTACCTTTCCCCTTTAGAGTTTGGTCAGATGCTGATAGCTACAGCCCCTCCATGTGGAACTAAGGGTTACAATTTAGAACAGCTCTAGATTCTACCTGGTCCAAGCAGCACTGGATGCATTTCCTGAATGAAACTATCCTTTGGCTGATGCTTTTTTTGCAAAGGTCTTCAGCCTCAGTGTACCTACATTGGCTAAATACCCCTTTTTCCCATGCTTCAGGTGAGAAAAGATTCCCTAATTCCCCAAAACCACTTGCTTGAAGTGTCCTGATATCCAAGTCTGTGGAACTATCAGAGATTCCACCAACCCGGTCACATAAGTCCTATCCTCAATACATGTCTTTCCCCTGGTTCTGTAATAACAGCACAATCTAGTGATGAAGTCCAGTCTCCGGGCCCATTGGAAAGAGCCCTACTTCTGAATGGGGTTCTTTTCGGAATGTGTTAGGTTAGCTATGATTGAGTTGCTCCTCTGGGAATGGAGCCATTATTTGTCAAAGGGCTCTATCAGGAAATGGGTGTGATGAGGGATCAGGGATAACATTTAAAGGTAACATTCCAAACCCTCCCTCCCCCTCCACACACACTGTTCATTTCAGGGTAAGAGGAGGCAAAATTTTACCTTTCCCTTTTAGAGTTCTTTGGTTGCACCTGAGAATTAAACTGATAAGTAGATTGATAGGAGAAAAGCATACAAATATATACAAGTTTTACATGACACAAGAACCTTTACAAAGAATAAAGACACCCTCCTCCCTACCAAAATGGCAAACCTGCATGCTTTTATAGTAGATTGAGAAAAGAGAGGGAATGCAGTAAAGTAACTAAATCATATGGGGAGGATAAAAGAAGAAAATAATTATCTTAACAAGGTCTGTTTGTATAGAATTCTCTTGGTCTTGATTCCTTGTTCTTGATAAAAATGTTACTTTCCTTCTGTTACAGCAGTGGTTCTCAACCTTCCTAATGCCTCGACCCTTTAATACAGTTCCTCATGTTGTGGTGACCCCCAACCATAAAATTATTTTTGTTGCTACTTCATAACTGTAATTTTGCTACTGTAAACAATATGTAATTATATATGTGTTTTCCGATGGTCCTAGGCGACCCCTGTGAAAGACTCGTTCGACTCCCAACGGGGTCGCGACCCACAGGTTGAGAACCACTGTGTTACAGGAAGGGCATCTTTTACATGGGAGTTTTTAATCTCCTGTTATCAAGAAGAGGAATGTCCTTCTAGCATCTGCTGGGTTTTAAATGCCTTAAGTTCAAAATAATCTTTATGCCAAAGTGGCATATTTTCTGGTGGTATACTCTGCCTTCCTTCAAGGGCCTTATTTTAGGGTCACTAGCATAGGTTACTTCATACAAAATCCATCCAGCTCCAAACTAAACATGACTTCCAGGTTGTGATCCGGTCTTGATGAAGTCTCCCATTGCCTCTGAGTCCTCACCACAGCGTCTTACCTAGTGGGGTGTCCACTCTATGTCCTCATGCACCCCTCGTCTATCAGTCCCGTGCCCATGGCTTTTGCTTATATGGTTCTTTGGTTAATCCCTTCCCACCCCACCTTCCCTCTGAGATTCCACAGTCTGTTCCATGCTTCTATGTCTCTGGATCTATTTTGTTCACCAGTTTATTTTATTCAGTAGATTCCACATATGAGTGAGATCATGTGATACTTGTCTTGAGAAAATATAGCAGTTTTCATAGTGCAGGCACAGTGAGGCGCCTATTAAAAGTTTTATTATTTCAATTTTTTTTCTCTCCTGGATATTATAACAAGGACACTAGTATCTAGACTGAACAAAAAAAAAGATAAACTGGCTGATGTATACCTTCGTGGACACAGACGGCAAGCAGAGGCTGGGAGGGTCCCACTCCCCCTTGCTGAGCTAGAAAAAGTGGGTGAGTGCAGGGGAGGGTGCCATTTTCCCATCCTTTTCAAAGAGGATATTGATCATATCCTCTTCCTTCAGGTCATAATGGGATGGGCTGTTTTAGGAAACGCGGCTCCTCCTTAATGAAGCTCAGGATACAATTCCACTGCCATGAACACACGCCTGGTCCCTTCCTGCCCATCCCAGGCTTCAGTGCTGCTCCCAGGTTGTCGGGGGATCTCGCCAGAAGCCCTCGGATCCTGTGAATAAACAAAACGTGCCTGTTCTTCTGTTTGTTGAAAGGGTTAAGTCCATTTTTATTATTGTTATTCCATAGAAGATAAACATTCTGCCTCCAATGTGTATGTCGTTGAATCCACACCCCACACTATTGCTAGAAAAATTGTCCCAAGTACCTGTTGGTTATGTCTTCCTTGGAAAAATGTCTACTCCGTTCCTCTGCCCATATTTTTAAATCAGATTAGATTTTTATCATTGAATTACATTAGTTTTTTATATTTTTGGATTTTAATCCATTATTAGGTCTATGACCTGCAAGTATTTTCTCCCATGCCATAGGCTGCCTCTTCATTCTGTTCATTGTTTCTTTCATTGTGGGGAAGCTCTTTAGGTTGATTTAGTTGCTTATTTGCTTGTGCTTTTGGTGTCATTTCCAAAAACCATTGCCTAGGAGCTTTTTCCCTTATGTTTTCTTCTAGGAGTTTTATGGTTTTAGATCTTATGTTTAAGTGTTTGATCCATTTTAAGTTTTATGAGTGGTCTGTGATAGGGATCCAATTTTATTCTCTACTTGTGCTTACTCAGTTTTCCCTGCACCATTTACTAAAGAGACTATATTTTCCCCCATTGAGTTTTCTTGGCTCCTTTGTCAAATATTAGTTGGCCATAGATGTGAGGGTTTATTTCTGGGATTTCAATTCTTTTCGATCGGTCTGTGTGTCTATTTTTATGCCAGGGCCATACAAAATGCACATGTTGTGATATCTTGCATCACATGGCTCAGCGGTTACCTGCTGCACCAGAACTTAGTTTAACACCAACCTGGATAGGTTGTTGTTGGAATAAATGAGTTCTGAGTGGACAGGTGTAGCTCACGGTCAGTGCACAATGGTGCAGCTTTCCAGCTCCACTCTAGCTTCACAACAACGTCATGACACCCGTCTTTAAGTTACTGATAACCTAGAGTTCATTTGGACTCCTGGTATATTCTCATTTCTCTGGAAGTCCCTGTGGTAAGAAGTTGCATTGTCTGGTATTCTGACAAATGTTAAATATTCTACTGAGGCTCAAAAATAAGTAACAATGACATCATCACCATGCTTTTTTCATTACTGATACTCATATGGAAACTATTCTTCGTGTCTTAAGTAATCCCCATGTAATAAAAACAAGGCACAATGTAGTTAAAAAAACATTTGTTTTGCTTCTGGGGAATCTGTAATGTGGGGAAGTGAAGAATAATAAGAGTGCCTTATGTAAGGTTTCCTTATTTGTTTTCTTTTTTGTTCTTTCTTCTTTTATTACAAGTATAGAACAACTAGCCTTTTCATCTATCCTTCTGTATTATTTGCCTATTAATTAAATTTTATGCATCTAGCAGGGATCATAGCCATTTACATAATCTTCCGATAGAGGATAGTACCTGTCCAGAGAAATGAGAATATACCAGGAGTCCAAATGAACTCTAGGTTATCAGTAACTTAAAGATGGGGTGTCACAGCATTGTTGTGAAGCTAGAGTGGAGTTAAAAAGCCACACCACTGTGCACTGACCATGAACTACACCTGGCTTATAGATGCATCACGCCAATCACTTACTTGGCCACCTTCTCCCCTTGTCTTCATCTTGTCTTCTGTGTATATATCTGTGTCCAAATTTCCTCCTTTATACAGGAACTAGTCACATCAAATTGGACCCTCTCTAAGGATCTCATTTTCCCTGTAAAGTCCTTATTTCCAACTACAGTGAGGTACTGGAGATGAGGATTCTAACATACCTTATGGGGGACAAAATCCAACCCACATCACTGTTCTCTCTAGAATCACACGCTGCAGGAATATTCTTGGACAGAACTCCAGGGCTGCTTCATTTTGGCCACTGCAGGGGACAGATTGAGGAGCACCAGGCTCATTCCCACCCACTGTTTGGTCAGTCTCTTCAGCTTCACCTGGGCACCTGAAACGCCAAGTGAGGAAGGGAGTCCTTGATTCACAAAACACAAAAGGCGAGTGAAATTGGCAGTGATCACCAAGCGAGGCAGCTCCCAACCCACAGCATCATTAGCCAGGTGCTCGTTGCCCCTCTGTCCACGCCATGTGGAAACCCTTCACAGGAAGTTCTAAGGGAGACCCACGTTGTCTCATTCATGACCTCTTCATCTGTAAAATTCAGGAAGCGAGTGGTTGATTCCAGATGCATCACTGTGAAACTATTTCCCAAGGTCCCAAAAGGTAGTTGAGGCAGAGACAGAATTAGTAACCTGCAATCCTCCTTTCTCTACACTTCACTGCTATTTGGTCACAAAAGGTATGTATCATCCAGGAAAGTCGATGGAAGTACCTATTAGTTACATGAGTTGCATGTGCGTGTGCATATATGTGCTTATGTGCACACACATGGGTGTGCATGCATGTGCAGTTCCTTCCTGCTTGCATCTGAGATTCTTTGGTTTCCTTGATGCCTCACAGACTCTGCCCTCCTGGCTTCCTCCTGAGCAGCTGTTCTTGCCATTTCCTCACAGGTGTCCTACCATGGATCCCACTGCCTAACTGGAGGTGGAGACAAGCCTCACATCTAATCATAACCCCCAGTTACGATCAACCATAGCCCTGGATTTTACGACTCCGCTCTGCCAAGTTACATGAGATGGCACACATGTGGCACATAGTAAGTGTTTGATAAAAGTCAGCTCTTGTTCAATGGTGATGAGGATGTAATGGGCCTGATTTCCAGATGCTCCTGGGACAGCAAGAAGGGGCAGGAGGAAACTAAAGAAAGAAAGAACTGGAAAATGAAAGGGTTCCCATATGGGAAGAGAAGACTGATTTCTCTTCCTCAGATTTCTTTTAATCAATAAGCTCAGTGCAAATTTATGCTTTCCTCCTTTGATGAAGCCTATGTATGTGTATGGTGCACATGAGATGCAGGCTGCCACCATGGATGTATGGACCCTTGTGTGATCCACTGTCACATTAAGCACCTACTCAACACCGTGCCCTGTGCTGAGAGGCTCAGCCCAGGTCAGGCCTATGTGACCACACACCCTTGGTCACATTGTGACTGATGTCTGTAATGCTTGTAAGGCCAAAACTTTCTCCCCTGGTCCTCAGCCCAGTGTCCAGGGCCTTGGCTGCAGCAACAATTCTGGAGGCAGACTTGTGTTTGTATTACATTTTTATTTATCTACAATTCTCTCTAATGATTCCTACATCATTCCCTTCTTGTCAACAATGTCCTCAGAGAGGGAGTTAGAGGCAGATCTGCTGTCTAACTCCCATACCTGGGTTCTTACACCCTATGCCCCTTCCCACCCAAGAATCTCTCTTCTGTGCTGCTTTGCCCAGGCTTGCCCGGGATTATGAAACTATTTTTCTAGTTGAATTATTAAGAGCACCATTTGAAATTATATGATCACACCAGCCTTCTAACATCTTCAGTTAGGGCTCCTCTGGCATCTAGTTCTGTTCAGGTCTCAGAGCCCCAGCTCAAATTCAAAATGAAATCTACCAGAAGCTCCTGGTACTGGGATTGATGTCATCTTCCAGACCTGTAGGTATGTGTTAGGAGAGATCACTGGACCCCACGCATCTGTGTCCTCCCAGAATTAGGTCAATGTGGCTCCACCTTCCAGGTAAGGGTAGAATGGAAGACAGAGAGAACTAGGAGGAGAAGGACCGCAGGAAGGGCAGGAGGAAACTAAAGAAAGAAAGAACTGGAAAATAAAAAGGTTCCCATATGGGAAGAGAATACTGGGAGAAGCCTGGGTGTGCTGGATCAAGGAAAGTACCTTTATACTGCCTGCGTATCTTAGTTGTCAAAAGTCCAGTCAGTGCTGCTGTTGGCATAGGTAGCCTGATATTAATAAAGTAAGTGAGCAACGGGAATCAGATATTATGAAGCCCAACAAACGGGGAAGCTCAATCCAATATTGGGCTTGCTTCCCTGAGTTACAGTGTCACACATTCCCCAGAGCATCCTCTGCCTTCAGGACCTAATCCCCCCACAAAGCATCAGGAAGGGTCATGAGCAGGAAGGATCATTACTGGGGGAGGAATAAAAACAGCCGGAGAAATCCCTCTACTGGCACATGCTCAGTGGGAGCCAGTATCGCACAGGGGGAGGTGCTTCCTCTTTGAGGCAAGCCCAGTGGGAACTGAGAAGGCAACAATAAAGGGGAGGAGCCCAGCCTGGGGAAAGAATCGGATTGGATAGGAAATGGATTGATTATGAAAAGGACCCATCAGAAGCCTGCAAAAGATTGGGAAGTTGATTGGCTAGTTTGAAGAAGCACCTGGTCTGTCCCAAACCTGCAATAATATAATCAGCCTAACAGTGAGCTTTCGCTCTTTCTGTGGCTTGGTGACGCCTGTGGCTCATGTTTGCCGGTTCGCCTTCTCTCTCCATAGCAACCACGTGGCCCTAAGAACCACCTGGAGTCCAGCAGCTGTGCTGACTCCAGTGCAGCCTGGGCACAGTGCCAGCCAGAGCACAGCTGGGAAAACAGACTAACCCGGATCAGGACAGAGAGATGGGCCAAACCAATGGCTCAAAATGTCTGGACACCGGCCCTATTTCAGAGCTTGCTGAAGACAAGGCTGAACTTTTTCATGATGGAACATTGGGAACCTGGGGTCGTCCTTCTATTTCCATCCAAATAAATCTTACCAGCCACAACCTCCCATATGTGGGTCCCTGGAATGCTTTTCTTGCAACTCCACGACAGAGCACAATTTCCAACAGCAAGACTGCCTGTCGTTGAACTTCCAGGGGAGTTATTTTTTAAATGCAAGGGTGTCGTTATTCAAGGGGTGCTACATATAAAGTGCCAGGTGCAGGGTCCATAGCTCCATCATGCACTGTCATGCATGTGGACAGTCTTCTCTGCTCCACGTGTGAACTCTGACCTGGACTGGAAAAATTTTTGTAAAAGGTAGCCTCACAAACCAGACCGCATCTTGTATTTAAAAGGCAGTATTTTCTATTTCAGGGGAATTCGTAACAGGAAAAGTCTCTTTGTTCAAAATCCCCTGTATGGGTCTATTGGTGATTTGGTAAATAAAGAACATGCGGGGGTTTATTTTAGAAAGTCCACTTTCCATTATTCCATGAAGGTTTAGAAAAGCGAGTGATCATGTTGCCATAAGAACAATACGTATTATCCTTCTGGAGAATGGGAGCTTTTTTGAAGGCTAAGGCTGCTGGCGCCCAGCATTTTCTTTGAAAAATAAAGCTCTGGCCCTTCTGGGTGTGATTTCTGACGTTTATAAATTGCCTGGTTTTAAAGGTTGTTCCTACCAGGAGACTTGGAGCTTCAGTTGAGGATTCTCAAAAGAAAGTGATCTCCCAATTTATCCGCGTGCTTTGTGTTCGCAGTTCAGTCCTACAGGAGAATGAGACCAAGTAAGTGTGCGGCTTCTCAAACTCAAGCCAAACAGAACCCTTTATCCGCGTGCTTTGTGTTCGCAGTTCAGTCCTACAAGAGAATGAGACCAAGTAAGTGTGCGTGCGGCTTCTCAAACGCAAGCCGAACAGAACCTCAGAAACAACTTCAGTCTCTGGACAAAGAGGAGAAAACAGCCCCTTGTTTACATTCAGAGGGTGGGTGAGGTGTTGTGTTTAAACAAAATCCTGAGGCTTCTCACCAACATCAAAGCCTGCTGTGTGGGACCTTAAGAATCCTTCTTATCAATAAAGACACAGATCACATAGAGTAAAATTTGGAGCTACCTCTATCTCAGTCTTCATATTCATAATAGAAAATGTATCCTTCGCCAGTGCTTCCAACCCTGTAGAGTTTGTGGTGGTCAAGGAATGTGTTTTTATTTCTTAAGGAGTCCAAGTTATAGGTCTATGTCTGCGCATTTCTTTGCAAACTGGCAGTATGTTTTCAGCACTCAGTTCTCACAGAATAAAGCTTTAGGTTTATAGGCCCGTGAAACTAGAGTGTTAGCTGATGATGAGGTGCCAGGGCTCAGCACATGGGAAAAGTGGGTGTAGCCCTTCTCTGAAAACCTCACGCAGACTGCTGTGGCCATTTCACCAATGCAAGGCCCCACGCGGTGCTGCCTTCCGGGTGGAAAACGTCCCTCATTTAGCGATGTTAACAAACTCTGGCAAACAACGAACCCAAGGCTACAAAATGCAAACATAACTGACAAAGTATTCATTGGCATTTTTGCTGTTTCTGCTTTCCAGTAAAAGACACTATCTTCCTTGTGTTGATTCTATAAGCCAGATACTTGAAAATCTAAGGCCTAGGAAAGGTAAATGGTAGTTCAGAGAGCTAAGAAAACAGGTACTTTGTTGCATTGTGTTAGTATGGGTTTTCAGCAGCTGTTGAATATATTGGCCTGCTGTTATGTTCGTTTTTCAACAAAACAGAAATAAACTAAAGGAGCGCTAAAGAAAGTTATTTTTTTACTGCTTAAAACGAAAGTATAACTTGGCTTTAGAAAAAAAGACTTCAAAGAAAACCTATGAGCTTAAAGTTTCTCTTGAAATTTACAGCAAATAAAACTGACAAATTGCTCACAATTCTGATTACAAGTGAGCATTGAAAGGGTCATTGTACTGTGTTCTCTTACCAGCTGCGGGAATCTTGAAACAATCCAGTAGTAGAAAGGTAACTATGAGAAACCAACATAACAGCAGGTCAGTATCTTCAACAGATGCTGAAAAACCATACTAACAAAATGCAACAGAAAGTACCTGTCTGTTATTAGCCAAGCCTAGCTGTGACAATTCTAGCAGATGAGCTAGGAGAGATGACCCAGGACATTGTATACAAACACACCTGTCCATGTTGTCAGATGTGTTCTGTAGAATAAACTTCATTTGATAAATATCATATCCCATTTTAACTTATTTTACTAGGGTAAAGTTGAAAATGTCCCTGTTTGCTAGATAGAGTGGTTTCATGCTCATTATCTCATTTAAATTTCATAATGTGATAAGGTGTCATTACCCCTTTGTTGTACAAATTAGTTATTGAGCTCAGAGATTATAAAACTGAGCTCAGAGATCACAAAACATGCCTAACATTATGCAACCTAATGTCAGTTACTTGTTGTGTTGCAGCTTTAGGTTTAAATATAGATGCAACTAAAGCATTATAAATGTGCTTTTGTTAAAATTGTGGTGAAGTTCTCCCCAGAGGCTATTATAAAATGAAAATTTGTTAATAAGTATCTAGCAGCTGTGAGCACTTATCTGGCACCGAGGGTCAAAGGATTCCCCAGGCAGGGCCTGGTTTTGTTTAAGGCTTTTCCTTTGGTTGTTTAAAAAGTCATAAGGAGAAAAGAGGGATTTGAAGATACTAAAACACATAGGCAGACGTCATTAGCGTGTAGGGGCCCGTAAGGAAGAAAAAGTGGTCTGGTTCAGGGAAAGAAGAGGAAAAAGGAAATTCTTCAATTATATCTTCACAAAAAATGACAATATGCACATTTCCTGAACTGACACACACATACATACCCTAAAGCCCTCTGTTTAATAAACATTTCCCAACATACTGCAATGAGATTTCATAAAATGTGAGGGTTTATCTCCAAGACCAGTCTATTAAGAAAGGCTAAAAGATACACAAGTAATAGTCTTATTCATCAGCCCACATCACTCAGAGAGGAGCTTGCAATTTCCCTCGGGTTCTCTTTCCAGAGCCAACAGAGCCTGTGATCTGAACAGTCTTTGTTTAAACCTAATCCCCATGTCTATCCTGCCTCCATGAAAGGAACAGCTGGTCACCATCTGTACAATAAGACTTTTTCCTACTGGAAAATGTCATTGGATCACCTGTCAGCCTTTTTTTCTCAAGGCTTAATGACCCTGGCGCCTTTGACCTCCCACTAGGGTCCAATTTTCAAACCATGTAAAGCTCTACATTCAATTTACAGAGCAAGTAAATCCCGATGTCCGCAGAATATAGGAGCTGACCTCCAACCCTCCCTCAGTCCTGTCTGTGAACTGGGCTAGCAGCGGGACGACAAAAATGTCCAGTGCCTTGAGACTACATGTCTCTCCAGTGGCCCCAGGCAGAGCGATCATTCAGGCAGCCACCCAGCATTCATCAAGTGTCTCAGTTTAGAACCTGGAATGAAAGTGCTGGCTTTCTCATAAATTCTTCCCGAACACATTTCCTCCGATTAATCCCCCATCTTGAGCTGCTTACAGGTGCTCTTGCCAAAAATCCCAGTTCTTCAGAGTCTGTTCCTTATTCATTTTTTTATTTAGACACATTGTAAAAGTTTGGAACTCTGGCATTCAGTAAATAACTAAGCTGTTTCTTGGTGATGAAATAGCATATCCTAGCACATTTTAATATGCACCAGAATATATTCACATGTACTCAGTAGCCCACAAGTGCGTTTTGTAAAGAGTTAAGGCAGGGATGATGTCCACCCACCTTCTGCAATTTACACCTTAGGAAATAATGTAGTCCCAATAGGTGTCAAGGCAAAGGGTATATTTTGTATTGTTATATTGGAAATCAGAGAGCTAAACAGAGGATGCTTTAATCAATTAATCAGTAAGCCGAATTTTGGAGCCTTTATTACGTGCAAAGGGTATATTTTGTATTGTTATATTGGAAATCAGTGAGCTAAACAGAGGATGCCTTAATCAATTAATCAGTAAGCCAAATTTTTGAGCATTTATTACGTTAGTGGTCTCAGAGGAGTTGTCTCTCAAAGTCTGAGCAAAGCAATATGGAGGAAGCTTTCCCTTTATACCCCATTGATCTCTTTGTCCTCCAAATATGGGGTTTCTGGACCTTTTGTAGGCTTTACAAAGAGCCCTATGTAGATATTTTGCAGGAAGCTTGTAACCTGGGCACAGCACAACTCAGTAGCCTTGAGCATAGTACATTTCAGATAACTGGAGGGCACCTGGCAGGGGAGTAGCCAGGGACAGCAGCGGAGCAGCTTGCAAGGTCAGATAGCTGAGCTTATTTTCCCTATTATTCAAGCAAGTGTGTTTACAGAAGCCAAGAATAGCAGAGTTAATTCACAGAACAAAGGACTATGTATGCTTAGTAGAAAATTCAAACAGCAGTTTTTACAAAATAGAGGTTACTATGCTTCAGTATGTTTTCTCAAAGGAAGTGAGAATAATAGTATGAAGCTGAAAGGTGAGTGGGAGGCAGGTTTCCTGCATAGACGGGGTCAGGGCATTGTTTGCAGGCCTTGCAAAAGTACTAGAGGTGCGCAGGCAGCCTCTGTCTTGTGCTGGACCGCACAGAGGCAGGTCCTGTTTTTTGGGAGGAGTGGATCCAAGAAAAGCCAGCAGAGGAAGGCAATAGAGGAGCAGACCAAGGCAATGGTGGGTGGGGGGGGGGGG
>NW_005353597.1:58166-77956 GCF_000412655.1 Myotis brandtii | reverse complement strand
GTGAGTTTCCACTGTGAACAACTGGAGTTTAACCCCCCTGGGGGTGTTATGGGGGTGGTTCAAATATGCTACAAAGCTGTTCCACTCAAGGGGCAGAGAACCTGGGTATTTCACCATGATTCCTACCCATAGTTGACTGAGGACTGTCCTGGGGGAGGCGCATTAACTCCTGGACCTTCTCTGCCCCTCATGCAAGTGGCTCAGCCCACCTGCAGCCCGAGGAAGCTATCAGGTTGAGTGTGGTTCCTCCAATAAGAAGCTGTCTACATGTATGGAAAGAATGACAGCCGTGAAAATGTGGGCAGAACCTGCATGCCTCTAATGCAGTTTCCCATCCCAAATGCCCTCATACCACCATCCCTCAGAGTCAAGGGGCTTCAAATTGGCCATGAAACACCACTCCCTTGCAGGCAAACATTATCCTCTTTGGGGGCCTTCTGGGCCTTGCTGTGTTGAGAACATTGCTGGTCATATCCTGGGCCCCAGAATAGGCCCACAGAACAGGAAGCTCTCAGCCTAAGAGAGACAAAAATAAGTGACTATAACAGTGGTTCTCAACCTTCCTAATGCCGCGACCCTTTAATACAGTTCCTCATGTTGTGGTGACCCCCAACCATAAAATTATTTTCGTTGCTACTTCATAACTGTAATTTTGCTACTGTTATGAATCGTAATGTAAATATCTGATATGCAGGATGTATTTTCATTGTTACAAATTGAACATAATTAAAGCATAGTGATTAATCACAAAAACAAAGTTCCTCATGTTGTGGTGACCCCCAATTTCATTGTTACAAATTGAACATAATTAAAGCATAGTGATTAATCACAAAAACAATATGTAATTATATATGTGTTTTCCGACGGTCTTAGGCGACCCCTGTGAAAGGGTCGTTCGACCCTAAAGGGGTCGCGACCCACAGGGTGAGAACCGCTGGACTATAATATGCCAACATGGAAATGTGCTATTGTCAAGGCATGTATGAAGAACTATAAATCTCCAATTCGTGAACCTTGAAGCAAATGTGGGAGAGGGCTCCATCAGCTCCTCCAAGGAAGGTGTTTCATGGAAGGTGTTATCTGCAGAATGTTCTGTGCTCTTGGGTCAGGATATAGCTTTGTATCCACTGACTGTACACAGAAGTTCTAAGCTTTCTATGTTTCTGACATTGCATTTATGGCTCTCCTGTTGCTCAGCACGACATCATGGAGAAGGGGTGGGCAGGGGGCCTGGGCCAGGGAGCTAGAGGAGAAAGACCTGAGAAAATGGAATGGTAGCACCTGGTAACCCAGCAAGTGCTTTTTCTACAGTTTATGGGGAGAGCACACTGTAAAAACTGCTGCTTATTTTAAAATTACTAACATTTCATTGCGTATCCATCATTCAATGAGTAATTGCAAGTAGCTACTTCTGTAGTCTGTTATCCCTGGTTACAGACTGTAACCTGGACTTTTAAAAAATCAGAACTATCACCAAGAAGATATGGAGGGTCCACAGGCTGGATTCTACAGCTGATCCGAAGAGCTGGTCCATAGCCTTAAGAAGAAATAAGTGTAAATGGTAGGGGCAGGGGGAGAAGGAAGGGCAACCAATAATTAAATGTGATGTGAGACTTTAGTGACCACAGATAAGCAAAGGGTCAGAGAAAGACAAGGGTGGTAAAGTGATGATGTCACATCTGCAGGGATGCTGGGATGCACTGTGCAGAATCCCTGTTGAAAGTAAAGGACTTCTTACCACTGCTGCTGGAAGTGTGCTGTACCCAGCCCACGTGTCAGCCTCTTCCATGCACCTGCTGAGAGCACCTCGCCCACCTCCAAGCACTGACTGGTTGGCATGTGAAAGTTAAGCTCCCTTGTCCCAACCTGGACAACTTAGAAGGGCCATTCCAGATCCAGAACTCCCTATGGGTGGGCCAAGGCTTCCCCAAGACTGCACCACAGGCCCTTGGCCTAATTCTACTGTCTCCCCTCGCCCTTCTTTTCACGGGTGTTGACCCCAAGATCCTAGTATCCTAGACCTAGGATCCTACTAAACTTTCTATACATCGTCACCATATCCCAGTCTGCTCTTTGGGAACTCAATTTTTCAAAAACACAGATCTGATTTAGAGAAGCCCCTGCTTAAAACCATGGAATGTCTTTCTATATCAGGACCTCAACCCTTAACTTGGCTTGAGGCTCCTTAAACCTCAGGCTTGGGGTTTCGAGGAACCTTCTTCCAGGCCCAGGACTCAGGACTGTCTGCAAGCAGCAGGCACCAACCCCAGCACAACCCCAGCACAGTGGGAGCCTTAGCATTTGGATCTACCCAGGCCAAGGTAAAATCCAGCTTTGAGGGATCAGTGAGGTCAAACCACATTGTCCACATCATGCGATCTCATCTTCTCCCTTCCCTCTACCAGAGGTGGGTCGGTCTAAGGGGGAAACACCCACAAACGTGCCTGAACTGAGACTGTCTGAGACCTCTTCCTGACCAACGGCCACCGCCCCCTGCAACCCTGGTCCCAGCAGCTGGAAGCTCACCCAGCCTCTTCCTTCACAGGCTCTCAGGCCTCTCCTGGGGTCCAGAGGGCCGGAGGGAGGCTCTGCAGGCTCAGGGCCCTGGTGGCACTTCTCACATGATCTCCAGATGAGGTTATTCAAAGTGACTGTAAAAAGCTGACATGTATTTAAAGTGTTGTTCAGAAGAAACATTTAACATATGGTCCACATTTTATAGCCTTACTTTGGCTTTTGTTCATTCTTAACTGCATTTGGAGCCTCATGGAGTAGATGTAGCCAAACCCTGACGATCCTCTGAGAGGCTCTGAGACGCCCACACGTGTGTGAGCGCAAGCAGCACATGCCCACACGCCCATGCACACAGCCGCCCTTGTTACCTCCAGGGTGTTCCAAATCCTCCCTGAAGCACAAAGTGATAGCATCTGTTCCTCTGACTGCCTTGTTCCTTTAGGTAAGAAACTCTTGGGGGAGAATGGATGTTCCTGCGATTCCCTGCCTGATGTGAAGCCAAAAGACCAAGGCATTTTTAAGTGCAGGAACGTGCAGATGGCCTCAGGCAAATATTCTCTCCTTCCAGCATGAGAAAAGACACCATTAAAATCACTGCTCATCAGAGTGTGGGCTCGCTGCAGCCTGGAAACCGAAGCACAGCAATGTTTCTCTGGGGGGCAAGGCAAGCTCTCAGGCAAGGCACGACTTTCAACAGAATGTGCCTGCATGGCAGCCTCCAGACTTGCATCTTTTCTGTTACCCTGGGAGGGGGGCCAGAGACTTTAGCAAGCATGTCAAACTAGTGGCTGGCGGGCCGCATGTGGGTGGAGGTGACGGTCCTCAGCTCAGACACGGTGACTGATACAGAGATGCACCTCCAGACCTCCCTCCAGGACAGATGACGGGAGTGTGAACAGCAGGGCCTCTTAGCTGTCAGCTCCTTCCTTCTGGCTTGGCAGCAGAGAGCCGCCTGGCCTGAGGCAGCCTGTACAGCCAGTGGCAGCCAGGCAGACCCTTCTACTGGGGCTCCTGACCCAGTGAATTTGAGGTGCGATGTAAGTGTGAATGTGACATCTGACGTTGTCAGTAAGCATGGATTGCTAAGGCCACGCTACTTGTTGAAAGAACGCAGCAATAGTAATAATGATAACCACAGCAATAATAATGATGTCACTCATAACCCTACTCCCAGTGATAAGAATTATTAGTTTATCAGTACACTTCCTTCCAGCTTTTCTCATGACTATATCTACACAAATGTTCTGTTCCGTTTTGTTTCTACAGGCTTGAAATGATAGGCACCAGCCACAAACTGGAATCTTGCTTTTTCCTCTTAACATTCTAATGAGTGTTTTCCCATGACAAAATAAAGATTGCCTATCCGAGCTGAATTCTGGTTTAAATAGCCATGGAGAGAAAGTTGGGCTTTTGGAAGATATCCTGACATATAGACTCTGTTTCCTGGACCTGCTCCACACCCAGGCCGTGGCCAGACTCTGAGACTCTGTGAGCAGCTGTGGAGTGAAGAGGAGGCCAGGGCACAGGGCAGGTTCCGGAGTTTTTCCCTTTCCTGTCACTTCCAGGCTCAGTGACCCAGTCACCTGGCCTTTCTTACCTCAGTCCTCTGTATGGGGTCAAATCATCTCCTACGAGTGGCTAGGTCACCTGTTCTTCTAGGATCCACTCCATTCATTCGTTCCCTCGCTCACACACTCAGAACACATTCATGAAGCTGGCGGCCTGTCGCAGGGAAGACCCTGGTTACAGGGGAGGATTTAGTCCTTGCCTCCAAGAAACTCCTTTTGCTAAAAGCATGATTCTTTTGGTCTACTCAGTGCACAGTGATAGGCAAAGAAGGGGTATATGATCTCTTATCCTGAGTAATCAATGTGTTCTGGCAAATTCTCTTACCACAGTGAGAAAGCTGAGACCCCAGAAGTCTGGGTGACATGCTCAGGGTTTCATGGTTAGATAGCCCGTTATCATCCCTGACTATTCATTTCTCTTTGTGATAGGTTATGACTTACACACTGTGCATAGTGCTTATTTATTATGCTATTGCTTATTATCGCTTATGTCCGCCATGTTAGAAAATGTTTCTCAGAATGTACCATATAAAGTGCTGGTTGCACAGGAGGGTAAAATGGTGAGTGTAAGGAGGGGCTCAGTGACCACACGAGTTTGGCTGACACTGGGCTGAGGAGTGAAGCAGATGGGTCCTGCAGGACTTGTCAGACCTTCATGTGCAACACACTCAAGGCGAGGGTGTCATGCATCTGTTTTCCAAAACCACTTCACAGGACATGCACGAACACAATTTGGGGAACTGTTCTGGAACAGCATTGCCCTTTTACAGTGAAACCTCTCTATTTCAAACAAAACTACTCAAAATGCCATTTGAATGACCAATTATTTCTAAAAGAAATCATCGTTATTTTTTAAGAGCAAAGTGTTTTCAAGTTGGAAAGCCAGATGGGCTCCTTTGATCAATAAAGGTCCTTTGTAATTAGAAACCCTGTTGATCTGTTCAGACCTAAGAGTAATTTACATAGATTGAACTTGCCCTCAGCAACTACATTTATACTACTTACTAGAGGCCTGGTGCACAAAAATTTGTGCACTGGGGGGGGGGTGTCCCTCAGCCTGGCCTATGCTCTTGAGGATGTCCACCTGCTGGCTTAGGCCCACTCCCTGGGGGACCGGGCCCAAGCTGGCAGTCAGACATCCCTCTGGCAGCCCAGCAGCCCTCAGGGGATGTCCACTTGCCAGCAGGGAGCAGACCTAAGCTGCAGTCGGACATCCTTAGTGCTGCTGAGGAGGCAGGAGATGTTCCCACCACCACCACTGTGCTGGCAGCCATCAGCCTGGCTTGTGGCTGAGCAGAGCTCCCCCTGTGGGAGCGCACTGACCACCAGGGGACAGCTCCTGCATTGAGTATCTGCCCCCTGGTGGTCAGTGTGTGTCATAGTGACCAGTCATTCCCAGTCGTTCTGCTGTTAGGGTCAATTTGCATATTACCCTTTTATTATATAGGATGTTTAAGACTGCAACTTGTCTCCGAACATTATTTCTCTCCCCCGCTCCCCCCCCTACACACCCACACCTCCAAGGCATTTCCTAGCCTCATTTGCAGCTACATGTGACCATGAGATTATGTTTTGGAAAATGGACTTGACTAGAAATAGCATGGACTACTTCCAAGTCTCATGCTTCAAAGGAGCTGCTGACATGTTCTCCTCCTCCATCCCAGTGCCAGGCTGGCTTTGAGCATATGATCAAGGCACTATCTTAGGGGCTAGAGGAGCAAAACATGGGAAGGAACCTGGGCTCCCAGACTGTTAATTCATCTTCCACTATCCATTTGCCCTTCTATCCCAGTCCTTGGATATGGTTTCTCAGCTCAAGACTTCATTTTCTAGACTTTGGTATAGATATGTGGCCTTGTGGCTAAATTGCCTTCAATGGGCTGTGAGCAGAAGTAATAAGTGCAACTTTCTGGTTGTGCATGTAAAAGGAAGCTCCACGTGGCCCACTTCCTCCCTCCCTTTCCATGGCCTAGAAGTCAGATATGGCAGTGGTGGCTCAGGGCATGGTGGAACAAGGCCACACAGTGTCTGGTTCTTGGACCATTTGAGGACCTATGTAATTTTATTTGCTAGACCACTTACCCATGTGGGCTTACATGTGAGACAGAAATAAACTTTTCTTTTATTTAAGCTGATTTAATTTGCTCTCTTTGAAAGCTACCAGACCTATATCTTAACTAATACACCTCCCCTTATCCCTTCACACATTTTAGCATTTTTTTTATGCTGTCTTATCTGTATCATTTGAGTCTCTGGTTTATGGATATAGTAATATCCTCACCTGAGGATATTTTTTTCCTTTGCTTTTCAGAGAGTGGAAGGGAGGGAGGGAGAAAGACTGTAGAGAAACATCAATGTGAGAGAGACATATTGATTGGTTGACTCCTGCACATATCTCAACCAAGGGCAGGGAGCGAACTCACAACCCAGGTACAGGAACATGCACCCTTGACTGGGAATCAAACCCACCACCCTTCAGATGCACCAAATATATATTTTTAAAAATATTACTCAGGCCTCCTTTGTATGGCCTCATTTGTATGGAGGGTGCACTTAAATCATTGTAAAATTATCTCTGTAATCATGACCTCAGTTGCATCATGCACTTTTCCCTTCCTCTTTGTGTTTTAAGTTTTTTCTTCAAGTCTCAAAAGAGCTTTAAAGGTTACAAACCTGAGCCAAGTACTAATGAGGGTCCATTTGAATTTTCCTTCCTCTGTGTTTTGGCCAACTTTTCATTCTTGCTAACTAAACCTGATGCAGTGTTTTCCTCTAATGACTGGTTCATATTCCTTGAGTTATTTTCGTGACTACAGCTGCTGGACAGAGACCTCATAAATTGCCTTGCCTTTTTATTTTATTCTTTCTTTACATACCCTATTTACCAAAAGCCAGTTTTCATCCTAATTGATTGCCTGGCTTCTAGTGTCTTTCAAATAAGAAGCAGTTCTATTACTCTTCTTTAAAGACTAGAGTTTGCAAGGCATTGCATATCATTTTGTAGCTGGAAGCATTTTGGGGTCAGGATTGTATATCCACAATTCTCGGTGAGATTCAATGGTCTCTAGAGACAAGGGCATAATTCCCAACCCAGTGGAGACCTTGTTTATGAGCAGAGGACCAAGGAGTCTAATTTCAACCCCCAGAACTATTTCCTCCCTTGTTCTCTTTAGTGGTTCAGATGGTCACAGTGCACCCTACCGGACCATCACCTATAAGAGTTATAGGTGATGGGGGAACATATTTTTTTTTATTTCAAAAAAAGTCTTTTAATTGTTCAAAATAGCACAAAACGACATTGCACTATGGTAATATTGTGTCACGGGGGTTACTCTACAATAGAACGGGCGTACCGTTCTTAGAAACGATAAATCAAAGGGTGCTTGGGACGAGGGACAGGGAAACAATGAAACCAGGCGAATGGGCTCCAGGGTGAAAATGTTCCCCTGTGCCCAGTGAGCTTCTCATCCAGACACAAATAAGGAGTTTCCAGGTGACCCATCTGCACCCCAGCAGTTTGTGTCAGCCCTCCAGCTTTTTGGTTTCTTTGTGTGCAGACACTGTTTGGAACAGCAACTTCCTCCTTCAGATAAATCTATGAAGATTGTCTCTGCATACAAAATTAAAAGCCTTCGCTTCATTGTTGTCAAGTGGACTTGCTTCTGTCAGGTTGTCCATCATGGTGGAGGCTGGGCTGTGCCTCCCAGACCCTCTCCTTTGGGACTGAGGACTTGCGTTCCCACCTGCTGGCTGTACCCACTGCCTGGCAACCTCCAGCCACTAGTGTGGAGGGGGAGACTTGATTTTAGTTTCTTGCTCCGAGCTTGCTCCTTCGCCACAGCTCTGCTTTAGGCAGGCAAAGATTCCCAGGCTCACTCTGAAGGCCCGTAGGTAGCTGATGGGTTTCTGTGTGGTGCTTTCTCCTCTTCTTTTCCACCAACCAACACCAGCAGCATGAAGGGTCCTCTCCAACCACAGTCTTTCCTGGCTTGGCCCTGAAAGTGCTTGCTTCTCACCAAGATGACACAGCAGCAAGCTTTCTCCCTCTGCCCCACTGTCCTTGGTCTCAGACCACTGGGAGCTTCTTGTTTTCAAGCAAAGGGCTGGCTTGAGGTTTGCCTTGAGGCGGTGCACCCACTTGGGAAAACATTGTGTTTGAGAAGGGATTTTTTGTATGCCCTGTTTTTACTTCTACATTCATTTTAAAATGTATTCTTTATGTCAGGGCAGAACAGATAAACACATGCCTTTTGTTTTACATGCACATTGACATGGTCTCATCATATTTTGGAGAATTCATTACAACAGTTTTTCCAGGCTTTCCTCCCCTGTGCACACTTCCTAGCATCTATGGGTACAGGACTGGGTACAAAGTCTCCGTGGTTCACTGATGAGGTCCACCTGGCTGGGTGCAGGGTGCTTGTTATTTACTGGATCTGCACTGATGTGAAACCTAAATCCAAAGGAACCATGGAATCACCCTTCCCGGAAAGCGCTCTCTCTGGGCCTCTCACAGCACAAACTCCCATTACAAGTAAATAAAATATATGCCATTCCTCGTTGCTCTTTTGCTCTCTCTCTCCCACCTCTCATTTCCATTAGTGACTTTCTGGTTTATGTAAAGCCTGGAGAATGTTGTCTGGCCACCCGCTTAGTACCTAGCTCAAGAATGTAGCCCCCAAAGCTTTGGAGAAGAAAGCCAGGCCAGAGATTAATGCCAAGTGTCTGTTGTGCAGGAAAAATACAGGGAAAGCATGTTGGCAAATGTGCTGGCCCAGAGGCTGGGTTCAGGTTGCTGACTGTTGCTCTGTGTTGCTCCTGTTTCCTCACCTGTAAAGCAGAGGTTGGGACACAGTGACCCCAGCATGGGTGATATCGTCTGTGCATCGTTGCACGGCTGAAGTTGCTTCTGTACTCCAAAGTGTCAACTCTGCAATTGAAAAATATCTCTGGGTTGTTAGGGAAGGGCATTTTACTATTAATTAGTAGCAACAGATAAAGGCTAATTGTTTAGTTTAACTAAAGAGACAGAAGAACGGGGCTGGAGGGGATACAGGGAGGAATGATGGTTTGATAAGGCCTCAACCCTTTTTTATAAATTGGAAAATGATCTTAACTATCCAGAGAAGTTGCAAGCACACAATTAACACCTTTTCCCCCCTGAACCATTTGAGAG
This sequence comes from Myotis brandtii, assembly GCF_000412655.1. Classification (NCBI taxonomy): domain Eukaryota; kingdom Metazoa; phylum Chordata; class Mammalia; order Chiroptera; family Vespertilionidae; genus Myotis; species Myotis brandtii. The sequence continues at coordinate 68,698 of NW_005353597.1, read as the reverse complement.
TAATTTGTAGACCTCATGCCTTATCATCCCCACCACCCTCATAACCGCAATACAACCATCAAAATCAGGAAATCCACATTGATAGGTTACACCCCTTTGTCCTTAGACTCCATGCAAATGCCTCCAGTTGCCCTAATCATGTGCTTTGTAACAAAAAGGATTCAGCTCTGAATCACGGGTGGTGTTTAGTTGCCATGGACTGTTAGCCATCTGCAATCTGCGACATCTCCTTGGTCCTCCTTGATTTGCATGACCTCAACACTTTTGAAGAAAACAGGCCAGTTATATTGCAGGTTGTACCCAAGTTTGGGTTTGTTTGATGTTTCCTTAAGAATGGATTCAGACTATGCATCATTGGTAGGATTATCCCAAAAGTGATGCTGATTCTTACTGTACTCTGTCAGGTGGTGGGCAATTTTGATTTACACCATTGCTGATGGTATAATATTTTGGGTGCTTGGTGCTCAACCCCAAGCCTTCTATCTATCCCACATGCAAAGCAGAAACTTACACTGCACGTGTGATTGTACTATGCACTTCTTCACTGGGACATGGTGGGAAAAGGTTGTATGATTCTTGGACATGTTCTCTACTCGAGTGTCTAGTCCAGTGATGGCGAACCTTTTGAGCTCGCCGTGTCAGCATTTTGAAAAACCCTAACTTAACTCTGGTGCCGTGTCACATATAGAAATTTTTTGATATTTGCAACCATAGTAAAACAAAGAGTTATATTTTTGATATTTATTTTATATATTTAAATGCCATTTAACAAAGAAAAATCAACCAAAAAAATGAGTTCGCGTGTCACCTCTGACACGCGAGTCATAGGTTTGCCATCACTGGTCTAGTCCAAAGGCCATGGGCTTACAAACCACATACAAAAAAATCACTGTCCACAACTTACATGATGGAAATAAGCAGGCTTGCACACTTCATGTTCTGTGAGAGCTCAGTTGCTTTAATAGGGACAGAATAACTTTAACACAGAACACACAGGGATGGGCAAAAGTAGGTTTACAGTTGTTCATATGGAAAATAATCTACACTAATAAAAGAGAAACATGGTAATTGGCGTACGACCGCTACCCACACACAGGGATGGGCAAAAGTAGGTTTACAGTTGTTCATATGGAAAATAATCTATATATATAAAAGCCTAAGTGACCACCACAACCGAAACAACCAAACGAATGACCAAACAGGCTGCGTGGGGTGACCAGGCTGTCAGGGGGGTTAGTGAGGGCCAACAAAATGACTGAGCAGGCAGCAGGCTGTGTGGAGTGACCAGGCCAGCAGTGGGTTAGTGAGGGCTGACCAAATGACTGAGCAGCAGGCTGTGTGGGGTGACCAGGCCAGCAGGGGGTTAATGAGGGCCTACCAAATGACTGAGCAGCAGGCTGTGTGGGGCAACAAGGCTGGCAAGGGGGGCAGTGAGGGGTGACCAGGTTGGCAGGGGGGGCAGTTAGGGGCAATCAGGCAGGCAGGCAGGCAGGTGAGCAGTTAGGAGCCAGTGTTCCTGGATTGTGAGAGCAGGGATCGGACCTAAACTGGTGGTCAGACATCCCTCGAGGGGTCCTGGATTGGAGAGAGTGCAGGCTGGACTGACGGCACCCCCACCCCCCCGTGCACGAATTTCATGCACCGGGCCTCTAGTACAATAAATAATAATACAAGAATAAACTGTGGCCCAGCCAGTATGGGTCAGTGGTTGAACATCCATCCGTGAACCAAGAGGTCATTGGTTGGATTCCCAGTCAAAACTCATGTCCAGGTTGCTGGCTTGATCTCCAGTAGGGGTTGCACAGGAGGCAGCCGATCAATGTTTCTCTCTCATCAATGTTTCTATATCTCTATTCCCCCTTCCTCTCTCTCTAAAAATCATTTTTTTTAAAGAATAAACTGTGTTTCATATATTCACAACTGTAAAACTACTTTTGTCAATCCCTGTACTATCAGTTTGTCAGCATTTGGTTCATTTCTATTCATTCTCACTTGTAACAAAGTTGTGTATAACTATGCTGTGTTTTTTGTTTATTATTAAGAAAAAGAAATTGTGCCTCGGTTTTAAAATTTAGAGAGTTCTTCCTGGGGTGGAAAAGCTGAATTCAGCATGACCCCTGGACTCTGAAATGGAGGGAAGCCAGCAGGAGCCTAGACCCACGCATTAACTTTCAAAGAAAAACATTTGCAACAGGTCCAATGAAACATTCATTTATTATCAAATGATAGCCCCTCAGGAAAATCTGCCATCCAAAATTTCTAGGACTTCTCAGTTTCTGGCATTCAATTATCAAACCAGCTATTTTTTGAATATCTGGCTAAACTCTTGGAAAATTATACAATTTGAAATGAGACAGTATGATTGATCTAAAGGCCAGAGTAAAACACAGGGAATGAACTGTCTTTTATGAGCTGGACCAACGCTAGTTCTTCTATTACTGGCACTATACTGAAGTAAGAAATACTTATTAAATTACTGGGGGAAATGAAAATAAAAGTTATATTCAACAGCCAGGTCGCCAGGTCACATGGGTTGGAAATGGGTCTGTCTCCTGAAAAATGGCCCTTTTGTGCCTATACCGTAGTTTGTGAATCAAGGAAACCGGATTCTGGCCTACCATGGTGTCTGCCATATGCGAGACCACCCTGGATGAATGAACACATTGGTCTTCTTCAATTCTGAGGGTTGCAGCGGCCAGGGCAGTAACTCACCAAGGGGCCGGGCTTTCTTTTGTACATACTGAAGCATTCATTCTCCTCTTCCTGTTTGCATACAACTAATTAAATCCAGTACGCACAGATGTATGCTTATAGTGTGCTGGTTACTGGCTTGTTATATAGATGTGAGGGAATAATCTGACAAGGCCTGTGGACTGAAGGAATGGGGGTCACACCAGCTATATACATGATACCAAAATTACCAGTGCCCAAAGTGAAGGATAAGGTAGTGCCAGGGAAGGAAACGAATCACCAACTGGAGAGTCAGGGACCCACCTCGGGGAAGAAGTGACATGGAAGAGTATAACTGAAACTTTGGGCCATCCATCTCTCCAGGTCCTGCTCCTGTCCCTTGACCATGACCATCTCCTTCTCTGGGCTGTGGGCTCTTGGCCTCCATGTTCATTCTGCAAGACCCTGCTTCCTTGGCCATGATGGACTAAGCAGGAGCTACAAGCAACATTCTGGAAAAGACTCGGGGCCCCTCGGCTCTGGCCCCAGTGCTGCCCCTCTCGAGCAGGGCTTCCCAATGGCTCCCTGGACTCCGTGAGATGCTCCAGGACCCCGCCTACAAATTCCCCCTGCCGTTGAACTCTGCTTAAAGTTGACTTATAGCATTTGTTTATCTACTGCTGTGTGACAGGTACTGCAGTTTCCATCCATCATTTTATCTGCTGCTCCATGAAGTCATTGTTATTATTCCCACTTTTAAATTGTGAAAACTGCCCAGCTGGTGTGAGATCAGTGGTTGAGCATTGACCCATGAACCAAGAGGTCACCGGTTCAATTCCCAGTCTGGGCATTTGCCCAGGTTGGAGGCACTACCCCCAATAGGGGGCATGCAGGAGGCAGCCAATCAATGTTTCTCTTTCATTTCTCTATCCCTCTCCCTTCCTCGCTCTCTAAAATCAATAAAATAGAATATTTAAATTGTGAAAACCAAAGCTCTGCTGGATTAGAACAATTATAAGTTCTGCCAGAAGTAGCAGTGGAGTGTGGCCTGGGTCCTGGGTCAGAATGACGCATTGTCAGTCCATCATTGTGCTTTCTGGGTGCAGCTGGGGGAGGGCATGAACAAAGAAGTTGTTTACCAAATATCACTAACTCAAGAAACCGAGATGGGATCCTGGTTTTTTATAGATTTGCCTTGAGTTTTTCTTTCTTCTTAATTCATTTTATTCACTGTATCAATATATTTAAGAGTTCACCCTGATTCAGGCCATGTGTCAGGCCCTACAATAGTGATCTATTTTATAGTTGGCCTCAGCATCACTAAATTTGTGCCTGGGGGTGAGATGATGGGTAAGTGTAGAGTTACTAAGTATAAAGCTCTGAAGGAGATGAGAGCAGAGGCTGGGGAAAGACCTGGTTGGGATGGAATGGCCAGCACAGGCGGGAGCCCATTTACAGGCATCAGCTCTGGGAGCTCTATAGACACTGGATTCCCCGAGGCAGTGTGGGCCTAGATGGGCCCTCCTACCCTAGGCCTAACATGCCCAGCCCTGATTTTCAGATGTGCTATCCTATGCCTAACATGCCCAGCCCTGATTTTCAGATGTGCTATCCTATGCCCTCTGTGGCCAGTGAGAAACAACAGGCTTGAGCTTGTGGAATTGTTATGGCTGGGCAGTGTTCCCTGAGCTATGTCCTCCTCTTAGCCCCTCAGGATTTTTTTTAAAATATATATATATGTGTATATATATATTATTGATTTCAGAACAGAAGGGAGAGGGAAAGAGAGATAGTAGCTCCTCAGGATTTACCCAGACCACTACCTCTGCTTCTATTGGCAACTCTCACTTCCAGCTGGGCTGCTGGCCTTTGAGCTGGGACTCTGCCTGCTTCATTACTCCTCATCAGCTTTCAAATTCCCATTTCCAAAAACAGAAGTATCTCTCTTTATTCATCCAATCCTGCCTTGTGTGCACCTGGGGACCTGCTCCAATGTAGACAACTGCAACCCACCTACCTGCACCTTCCTGTACCTTCTTGACAGGTGATCTCATCCACCTGTCTGGAAACACTGTCCCTGCAAAAAGCTCCTGCTGACTCTCATGCCTCCCATTATGGTCACCCCTATTTAACCCAATTTGGAATGCCTGCCAACAGCAGCCCATCCCCTTTGCTCTGATGTGGCTCCTTTGCTCTAATATGGCTCTTCCTGTCCTTGGTCCCCTCTTCCTGAAGCTCACATGAATCTCAGCATACCTTACAGCTCCAGCCACCAGGTGATGACCAACCTGTGAGTGCACTTCACACATAAACCTGGAAAAGGACATGGGCATCACAGGTCTGGTTTGGGATTAGATGGGAGTTCTGGCCCTGTGTGGCTGGAGGAATATGAGGTTATATAAGGAGCTACACCTGACACCGTGCCATCATCAATTTGGATCCAGCTCTCATTTTACTAGCTCTGTGGGGACCACCGGTCACAGGCCCATAACGTTCATTAAAGGAAAGGAGAGTCTGAATAAAAATAAAAGCCATTCCTTGCTGCAGTTACAGACTATTTAAGCATCTGCTCTTGTCCTGGCACGTGGTGAATTTGTACAGTGCCTGTCTTTAAGGTAACCATAGGCTAATGAGAGAAAGACTTGGTGTTAGTCATATTTTGCTGCATAACCAAGAACCCAAAATCTCAGTGAATAGAACAGCACACATTTATTTTTCTTATTTACAGACCTGGAGGTTGGCTGGGGTTTGATCCTTGTGGTTTGGATTTGGTTGGGTTTAGCTCAGCTCACCTGCAGGCCTCAAGCTGGGCTTGGGTCCCCATTGGCCAAACCCAACTTCCCAGGAACTAGAAAGGTACTCCACCTGCTCTGGTGGGAGGTGCTGCATGGCCCCATGGCAAAGCACCGGGAATGGCATGCCCACAAACACACAGATCATTGCAGTGTCAAGTGGTGGTCAATGATGACACAAGTCCCTAAGACCTCAGTGTGGGGGGATCAGAGGCTGTTCCATGTGGCCAACATGGTGAGGTTGAAAGTGAGGCCTGATATGAGTCCATGACAAAGGCCAGGGGCAGGTCTGCACAGGAGACTTTCTCTGCTGTGTTTCATCATTGACATCTGAAGGTACCCTCCCTCGCCATTCTGATGGCACAGAGCAAGGGAAGGGCTGGTTGTAGCTAAGGAAGAATTTTAAATGTCAACAGTGAAGGCTTTCATGACATTCTATTTATTAAGTTTTAACTAAGTCTGATCCATCAGATTCTCTTTTCCTAAGGAAGGGAATTCTGACTGTGGCCCAAAGAGGGGAAACAACTGGTGCTGCACAACTCGGGTGCACAAGAGAATTCAAGTGTACTCTGGCCACTTTTCTTGAGCATGCCAGTGTTCAGTACTTCACAGGTGACTTTAGAGCAGCGGTTCTCAACCTGTGGGTCGCGACCCCTTTGGGGGTCGAACGACCCTTTCACAGGGGTCGCCTAAGACCATCGGAAAACACATATATAATTACATATTGCTTTTGTGATTAATCACTATGCTTTAATTATGTTCAATTTGTAACAATGAAAATGCATCCTGCATATCAGATATTTATATTACAATTCATAACAGTAGCAAAATTACAGTTATGAAGTAGCAGTGAAAATAATTTTATGGTTGGGTGTCACCACAACATGAGGAACTGTATTAAAGGGTCACAGCATTAGGAAGGTTGAGAACCACTGCTTTAGAGAATTGAAAGCAGACCTCCTTCCCGATTTTGCCACCTGCCTGGCTCCCAGAGAAGAGAAAAGCAGCTTGTATAACCAAGTGGCTTTGTCGGAGTAAATCCAAAGTTATCAAAAGATAAATGTGACCATAGAAGACAGTTTTCTTTTTTAAAAAATATATTTTATTGATTTTTTTGCAGAGAGGAAGGGAGAGGGATAGAAAGTCAGAAACATCAATCAGCTGCCTCCTGCACACCCCCTACTGGGGATTTGCCTGCAACCAAGGGACATGCCTTTGACCGGATTCGAACCTGGGACCCTTCAGTCCGCAGGCCAACGCTCTACCCACCGAGCTAAACCAGTCAGGGCGAAGACAGTTTTCTTGACTTTGCATTTTTATTCACTCCTGGGCCATTGATCTGTCAAGGACCCTCCTGAGTCATTAGGAATGAGTTAGGAAGCGTGTTCCAGGTATATGGTCCCTGCCATGTAGACCTCATGAAAAGGCTAAGTGGTAGGTACTTTTATTATTCCCGTTTTATGAGGGAGTTGAGGCCTGGGATCCTTGCTCCATGTCATCCCACTGGGAAGTGGCAAAAAGCCTCTAAATAAAGCTTGTTCTAATGGAGGCAGAAAAGCTGCTTCTACTTCAAGGTTAGGGCAGCTGACCTGTGGGCATGTACATCCCTCTGAAAGGGGTGAGATCCTCGGTCCAGCATCTTTCAGAGCAGCCGTGGGCAAACTACGGCCCGTGGGCCGGATCTGGCCCGTTTGAAATGAATAAAACTAAAAAAAAAAAAAGACCGTACCCTTTTATGTAATGATGTTTACTTTGAATTTATATTAGTTCACACAAACACTCCATCCATGCTTTTGTTCCGGCCCTCCGGTCCAGTTTAAGAACCCATTGTGGCCCTCGAGTCAAAAAGTTTGCCCACCCCTGTTCCAGAGGCTTCTAGAGGCTGGAGCAATGTGCATGGCATGCTAAAGAAAGACTCTCCAAGACGTTCACTGGTGAGTGGCACCTTACATAGCAGTCTTTGCAGATGTAATTAGGGATCTTGCCATAAGGAGATGATCCAGGATTATCTGGAGGGGTCCCCAATGTTATCACAAGTATTCTTATAGGAGGGAAGCCGTGGGAGATTTGAAACACACACACAGAGACCAGATGTCTACAGAAGCAGACATTGGAGTGATGTGGCCAGAAGCCAAGGAACACCAGTAGTGACCAGAAGCTGGAAGAAGCAAGGAACAGGTTCTCCCTGAGAGCCTCTGGAGGAAACACAGTGCTGCCAAAACCTTGATTTGGGCCCAGTAAAACTGATTTTGAATTGCTGGCCTCCAGAACTATGATTGAGTGCATTTCTGCTGTTTTAAGCCACAAGATTTGTGGCAATTTGTTACAGCAGGCACAGAAAACCAATACACATGTGCTAACTGAACTCTAATACCCTTTTATTCAGCAAACACTTCCCAAGGGTTTGGTATGTTCCAGGAACAAGGGATCAGAAATGAGTCAAGCTGCCTGGAGTGAGGCAGAGATCTGGGTGGGAGATAGAGAGCAGACCTGCAGAGAAGGGGCCCAAGCTGAGTTTCCATTGACACCACTGCACTGTGACAGAATCATCGCTGGTGTCTGCATTAGCAATCTGGGCGTGAAACCTCATTCTGCTGCCCAATACTGTGTGACTTGGGTTAAGTCATTTACTTCCATAAAAGTGCACTTATTTCACCTGTCAAATAAGTATGGTAACAACTACCTCACAGAGATTAAGGTTCTTGAGTGAAATAATAATAATTAGGTCCTGACATGGGGACGGTGCTCAGAGCACATTGGGGTGTGACTATCCACACCCACAGGGGATGACTGAAGTCTCCACATGTGTAATTGGAGAAGACAAAGAAACCTTCCCACACTCAAGTGCCATTGAACTGGAACACTCAACCATTAGTAATGTATTTCCTCTTCAAGTTCCTTTTTGAGATCCAAAGTCCTGGGAGATGTTATGCTTTCTGCCATTAGCTCCTAAGAGTGAAAATGTAGGAGCTGCTCTCCCAACCAGCAACCCAAAGCCACCAGGCACTTTGGATGAGCCACACAATGAATGATGAAGACAGGGTGGAAGGGCAGAGACAGACTGAAGGCAAACACTGCCTGTGCAGTGTCACTGGTCGCTGGTGGTTACGGCTGGGTTAGGGTCTCTGGACTATAATGCTGTAGATAGAGGTGTCAAGTAGACAGTTCCTCAAGGAGAAATTCAGTTTTCTTATCACTTTGTTTGCCTGTGGTGGCCAAGAAAGTTAAATGTGTTTGAATGTCATGGGCTAAGCGTCAAGGTGATGGCAGAAAAGGGAAGCGAGGGCCCTGGCCCCAGCTGGAAGCCTCCCCATCTGGACGGACATGGATGACAGGCAGGATAAGGGGAGGAAGCGTTCTGCTTTCTGCTTGTAAATGCTTTTAGAGGCTGAGAAACCTCAGGAGCCTCTCAGCCAAGGAGATAATATTCCCCAGCCACAGACTGTTCCCATCATGCTTGCATTACATTTCAGCCACATGGAAATCTTCATGCAATGTGCGCCATAGCCACACGCTTTCACATGCAACACACATCCCCAGCCTGCATGTTCATTGCTGTGGCACCCATGCAGGGTCCTAGAAAACCTTACACAGAGGGAGGGACATTTGTCCAAGTGGGTCTTGGAGCGGTGACATTTCTACATGGTGATCCATGTGCGACTGTGCTCTCTAGCCTAGGGTAAATCGAAGGCACAGGGCTTTCCAGACTTATAGTCCAGGTCTCTGCAGCTGAGCTCTGGAGCTAGAGAAGGTGTTATGGTTACTTAGGCACAGGCAGCAGGTCGTTCACTAGGTGAATGGGGGATCAAGACTCAAGCTGAAAGCCCAGCTCTCAGGAATCTTTCCTGACTCCAGGGAGGCATCACTGAGGGAAGAGGCTGATGGAAAGAATCACCTGAACACAGAAGGATGCGCCTGTCTAGTTCACAGACTCCACTCTCCCACGTGCAAACTGGCTGAGATGCAAAGGCCTTCTGATAGAGCAAGACCAGACGTGCATTAGGAAAGGCAAACCCGTGGCAAATATTCACTACACCCCCCAGATGTTCACCGTGGGCATCATTAATCAATCATAACAGTCTTTCCAATCTGGCCCACTTACAGCCTCGGAATCCTTCTTAACACAGTGCTTCAAGCAGCTGAAGAGGCGCTATCTGTGGTGCCATGCCAGCCCCTGATCTCATAGCCTCCCCATTCTGCTCACGCACTGGAGTTGCTTGCCAAGCTGCAGCCGTTCTTGAGGCTGGAATCTGCCTTGGCCCAGTCCCTTCTGGGTGACTTCAACAGGTCCTTTCTTAACACCACCTGGTTCTGAACCCTTCATCTGAGTTGCGCAACCCCATCTCAGCCTGTCATGCCGCTCATTAAAATTCTGCATCTGCCCCAGTTATGTTGGCTGCCTGATGTGTCAGGCCCCGTGTGAGTGACACCTGCTTGTCACCCACAAAAGATGAGGCCCCTTGTTTACAAAATTCCAGTGTGAATGGGGGCCCACAGCTCCATCCAGGCAGAAAATACAATTAGTCAGGCACTCAAGTCAGAGTTCTGTCTGACTGTCTCACTGTTTTGTCCCAAGTCACACAAAACAGTCCAGCCAGATGTCACCCGGCCCTGTCCTGTGCCCCATGCCCCCCGCCCCACTCTAAGCAGGATTGGGTGAGGTTTTGTGTGGATGGCATTCTAATATGGAGCTAGGCAGCAACTTGGGAAACACATTCTCTGTTAACTCCTACAGACCCGTGTGAACATCACTCTTCCCTGCGAGTCTCCACGTGCCGCTGAGGCTGGCGGAGAACTGGCATGAGTTCATTTCACTTAAAAAGCATTCAATCAGTCCTTGATCCCTCCTGCAGGAGCAGTCGCAGCTGTACATAATGTATAGCTTTTTTTGTTTCTGAAGCCAAAGAAACTTACATTCTGGGGAACCTGGAAGTTTTGAAAGGATGTGAACTCAGGCTCTAGGGCAGTGGTTCTCAACCTTCTGGCCCTTTAAATACAGTTCCTCATGTTGTGACCCAACCATAACATTATTTTCGTTGCTACTTCATAACTGTAATGTTGCTACTGTTA
>NW_005353597.1:35845-55413 GCF_000412655.1 Myotis brandtii | reverse complement strand
TAAAAAGAGAAATAAAACAGGAAAGCAACCATGAAGAGTCAGAGGAGTGTGTGAAATTTTAAATGATGTCACCAGGAAAGGATTCATCAAAGGTGACTTTGAAAAAAACTGGGGAAGGAAGTGGGAAGATTAGCCATGTAGAAATTTGGAGGAAGGATGTGCCAGAGAGTAAAAAGCCACTGAAAAGCTAATGTGGTAGGAGTGTGTCTATCAAGTCAAGGGGCAGCGAGAAGGCCGGTGTGGCTGGAATGGAGCAAACAAGAAGCGTGGTAGGAGGGGAGGCCACAGAAATAACTGGTGCCAGATCAGGTAGTGCTCTGTAGGTCACAGTAAGGCTTTGTCTCTGGGTGCGCTGGGAAGCTGCTGGAGCATCCTGGGCAGAGGAATGATTGGATCTGAGTTATACTCTAAAATGATTACTCTGGCTGCTTTGCTCAAAACAGTTTGGGGGAGAAGTGCAGGAATAGATGAGAGTAAACCAGTGAGGAGGCCATTGTAATGAGACAGGTGAGAGACCAGGGGCCTGAGCAGAGTGGTGACAGCAGAGGGTGAGCAGTGATGCAAGTGAGATAGCCAATTTCTACTGGAGGACAAAAGGAATGTTATCAGGATGGAGGAAGTGACAGCCTGAGACTTAAAGGAGAAGCAGGAATCAGCCAAGTTTTAGGCCAGGGAAATCAGGTCCACAGTGGTGGGCACAGCCCCCGGGTTAGAAGTCAGAGATACATTGGGGTTCAGGAAATTAATGGATCAGCAGCTTCCTCCAAAGGTACACACAATTGAAATAAATCTTAAAGGAAAAAAAGGAAAGAAAGAAAAGAAGGAAGGAAGAAAGGAAGGAAGAAAAGAAGAGAAAAGAAAAAACCCTGATATCCAGACTCACTGTATGCTCCAACCACTCCCCAACCTACTTCTCTCGGTTAGAGAAGACCCAGCAACAAGATTTAACTTCTGTTCAGTCATTAAAGTAATATATAAACAGGGTTCCTAGAGAAAAAGAAAACGTTTCTTAGTGGCAGCTATTGTTTAGATTCCTGGGCTAAAATTCTAGGACTAGATCCCTCAGTGAAATCATCTGAGACAGTCATCTGGCCAGAGTATAAAGGCCAGCACCCCAACTACTAGGAAAGTGCCCAAGTGTCTTGAACTCGAATGTAGTTGGAGACTAGTGTCTCTCCTCAAAAGTTTCTAAGAGAAAATAATTTTAACCCAGACACACCACTTACAGCTCGCTCATAAGTCTGTCTATTTGGCCATGAAATAACCATGAAAAGGAGAAAAGCAACCTCTCCCCACTCACCTAGTTAGGAACGTTCTCTGAGCCAGGTGAACAGAGAAATTGTAGATTTCCTTCACTGTACAAGGAAATCTTTGTACCTATTGGGACCGGGAGAAATTGGCCTGTTGGGAAACAAACAGGAGATGCTTCTGTTTGCAGGCACACTTCCTGAGCTTACCTGTAAGGTGTTCCCTTACTGCTTACCCCTGGTCTCTGCCAGGTGAAGTGAGTGTGAGAAGGTAAGGCTTGTCTTTTTAGAGTTTGCACTGTTTGACGTTGGAAGAGCTGTTATGTTTTAAGGTTTCGCCTCCATTTCTTTGCTCTCTGCCCTCTTCTACCCCGTACACTTATTTTCCCCACTTTTTTTTTTTCCTGCAGGGAACTTTGAATCCCAACTTCAAAAGAAACCTACAATGAAACCTGGCTGATGTTTAACAGACCTGCCACTGCAGGGGCCCAGCCCAACCAACCATTCCTCTGGCTTAACAGCCACAGAGGGTAAGTGAGTGAAGCACAGCTAATCCCCTGCGTCCAGGTCTGTGCAGCACTGGGCTCTCCACTTGTTCCCTTGGTGTCACGTGCATTGCTCTCCTGCCCCAGGAAACATACCCCACAGTGTATAACTGTAGACATCACTCTCACCATGCCCCAGCAGGGCCCCTCCCAGTCCACATCTTGAGGACCATTTTTAGAGGGAAGTGGGCCATGGCCCAGCATAGCTACATACAGCTGTCCCCTGCCCTCAAACGCCCCAGCAGCAAAATGCAAGGAGTGAAGCAAAGAAGAGACAGTGAGTCACCGACACATAGAGACGTTAGCCCATCACAGGCTTCAGAAAACAAGTGCAGGGCACCCCCGTCTGCTTCACAGTGTGACCTGACACTCGGTGATGGATGGCTTGCTTAAGCTATGCTCAGCCATCTCAGCCATTTGTTTTTATTTCCCCTGCATGATAACAATATTATGAAATCTGACACACAGAAACCAAAACAGAGGCAAGCCCACAGTTCCAGGTTCCATTGGGCACTAGGCTCAACTCTGATGGGAAAAGGAGAAGAAGAATAAGGGATGGAAAGCAGTTTCAGCAGCAAAGAACCCGTCATCTCTGATATCGATTTAGATAGAAAAAGAACAGAAACAATTCATGACCAAAAAGAAGCTGAAGTCTGCAAGGCTCAGGGGAGCCAAGTTTCCTAAGGGCAGAGAGAACCCCTTGGCTTGGCTCCCTAGGAAAGTGATGGTGAACCTTTTGAGCTCGGCGTGTCAGCATTTTGAAAAACCCTAACTTAACTCTGGTGCCGTGTCACATATAGAAATTTTTTGATATTTGCAACCATAGTAAAACAAAGACTTATATTTTTGATATTTATTTTATATATTTAAATGCCATTTAACAAAGAAAAATCAACCAAAAAATTGAGTTTGCGTGTCACCTCTGACACGCGTGTCATAGGTTCGCCATCACTGGAATAGATGGTACTAATACTATAACAAGCTGTTGGATATTATTGTGGATTCAAAAGAACATAAGGTCCTCTTTTATAAAGAAACAACTAGAATGTGATAGAAAAGAAAAGAAAAGAAAAGAAAAGAAAAGGGGAACTAACGCTAGTATAAGGAAAAGCACTCGTTGTTTTACAGGAAGTAGTACCACTCTATTTTATATACAATTTAAATAACTTTCCAAAATCATATTCTATTACATAAATGGCAAAGAAAAGATTCATTAAAGTCAGAAATAACAGCATCAAATATCGGTGTAACATGGACAGTCTCTAAGAAGTTAAAACAGCATGGTAACTTAACCATTTAAAAAAATAAATACGTATAATCTATCAGTCGAATAAGCTCTATATTGTAAGTCTGAACTTTAACTTAAAATGTCTGTTGGGCATTTAATAATAATAATGATAATAATCTGTTCTGTAGAGAATGATATTAACCTATGGAAATTGTAAGAAGAAAGACACATTAGGACTAATGAGTATGGACATCAGCTCCTGATTTAGGGAGTGTGGTACTACATGCCTATGGTTTAATCAAAGTTGCTGAAAAATTCTCAAATGATTTTCATGAAACAAAAACTTCTTTACAATAAGGAAATGAAGAACATTAGAATGTAAGCTCCATTAAGACAGGATTATTTGTGTTTTGTTCACTGCTACAGTCCCAATGCCCCCAACATTATAGTAGGCACACAATAAATATTTGCTGCACGAATTGGAGATGTCAAAGGTTAAAGTAAGACAAAAGGCCAAAAACATTAATTAATAAAGAATGCCCCTCCTTAAGACAGAATCTACAGGGAAGTGTACTTAGAATCTTCTGTTCCAAATTGGCCTATGGTAGTAATCTATAACATATAAATATCTACAGTAACTCTAAGAAATAACTCTAAGACTTAAGAATGACTATATTAGATACAATTTATCTAGTAAATTTTAAATAAGTAGCTAGTAAATAAATAGGTAAAAATGAAAAGAAAATAACAGCAAAAAGACATCATCCTGCCTTGTACATCCAGATTGTACCACTGTTTTTTCATAGGTGCATCTCACTGGTTTACTTTACTTTTTTAAATCCTGGTAAAATATACCTAGCATAAAATTTTCCCTATTAACCATTTTTAAGCGTATAGTTCAGCAGCATCAAATACATTCACACTGCTGTGCAACCATGAACACTGTCCATTCTCCAGAATGTTTCATCATCTCAAACTCAAATTCCATACCTATTAAACAATAATGTCCCCATTGTTCCCTTCCCCCTGGCCCTAGGTCAGCCGTGGGCAAACTACGGCCCGCGGGCTGGATCCGGCCCGTTTGGAATGAATAAAACTAAAAAAAAAAAAGCCCGTACCCTTTTATGTAATGATGTTTACTTTGAATTTATATTAGTTCACACAAACACTCCATCCATGCTTTTGTTCCGGCCCTCCGGTCCAGTTTAAGAACCCATTGTGGCCCTCGAGTCAAAAAGTTTGCCCACCCCTGTTCCAGAGGCTTCTAGAGGCTGGAGCAATGTGCATGGCATGCTAAAGAAAGACTCTCCAAGATGTTCACTGGTGAGTGGCACCTTACATAGCAGTCTTTGCAGATGTAATTAGGGATCTTGCCATAAGGAGATGATCCAGGATTATCTGGAGGGGTCCCCAATGTTATCACAAGTATTCTTATAGGAGGGAAGCCGTGGGAGATTTGAAACACACACACAGAGACCAGATGTCTACAGAAGCAGACATTGGAGTGATGTGGCCAGAAGCCAAGGAACACCAGTAGTGACCAGAAGCTGGAAGAAGCAAGGAACAGGTTCTCCCTGAGAGCCTCTGGAGGAAACACAGTGCTGCCAAAACCTTGATTTGGGCCCAGTAAAACTGATTTTGAATTGCTGGCCTCCAGAACTATGATTGAGTGCATTTCTGCTGTTTTAAGCCACAAGATTTGTGGCAATTTGTTACAGCAGGCACAGAAAACCAATACACATGTGCTAACTGAACTCTAATACCCTTTTATTCAGCAAACACTTCCCAAGGGTTTGGTATGTTCCAGGAACAAGGGATCAGAAATGAGTCAAGCTGCCTGGAGTGAGGCAGAGATCTGGGTGGGAGATAGAGAGCAGACTTGAAGAGAAGGGGCCCAAGCTGAATTTCCATTGACACCACTGCACTGTGACAGAATCATCGCTGGTGTCTGCATTAGCAATCTGGGCGTGAAACCTCACTCTGCTGCCCAATACTGTGTGACTTGGGTTAAGTCATTTACTTCCATAAAAGTGCACTTATTTCACCTGTCAAATAAGTATGGTAACAACTACCTCACAGAGATTAAGGTTCTTGAGTGAAATAATAATAATTAGGTCCTGACATGGGGACGGTGCTCAGAGCACATTGGGGTGTGACTATCCACACCCACAGGGGATGACTGAAGTCTCCACATGTGTAATTGGAGAAGACAAAGAAACCTTCCCACACTCAAGTGCCATTGAACTGGAACACTCAACCATTAGTAATGTATTTCCTCTTCAAGTTCCTTTTTGAGATCCAAAGTCCTGGGAGATGTTATGCTTTCTGCCATTAGCTCCTAAGAGTGAAAATGTAGGAGCTGCTCTCCCAACCAGCAACCCAAAGCCACCAGGCACTTTGGATGAGCCACACAATGAATGATGAAGACAGGGTGGAAGGGCAGAGACAGACTGAAGGCAAACACTGCCTGTGCAGTGTCACTGGTCGCTGGTGGTTACGGCTGGGTTAGGGTCTCTGGACTATAATGCTGTAGATAGAGGTGTCAAGTAGACAGTTCCTCAAGGAGAAATTCAGTTTTCTTATCACTTTGTTTGCCTGTGGTGGCCAAGAAAGTTAAATGTGTTTGAATGTCATGGGCTAAGCGTCAAGGTGATGGCAGAAAAGGGAAGCGAGGGCCCTGGCCCCAGCTGGAAGCCTCCCCATCTGGACGGACATGGATGACAGGCAGGATAAGGGGAGGAAGCGTTCTGCTTTCTGCTTGTAAATGCTTTTAGAGGCTGAGAAACCTCAGGAGCCTCTCAGCCAAGGAGATAATATTCCCCAGCCACAGACTGTTCCCATCATGCTTGCATTACATTTCAGCCACATGGAAATCTTCATGCAATGTGCGCCATAGCCACACGCTTTCACATGCAACACACATCCCCAGCCTGCATGTTCATTGCTGTGGCACCCATGCAGGGTCCTAGAAAACCTTACACAGAGGGAGGGACATTTGTCCAAGTGGGTCTTGGAGCGGTGACATTTCTACATGGTGATCCATGTGCGACTGTGCTCTCTAGCCTAGGGTAAATCGAAGGCACAGGGCTTTCCAGACTTATAGTCCAGGTCTCTGCAGCTGAGCTCTGGAGCTAGAGAAGGTGTTATGGTTACTTAGGCACAGGCAGCAGGTCGTTCACTAGGTGAATGGGGGATCAAGACTCAAGCTGAAAGCCCAGCTCTCAGGAATCTTTCCTGACTCCAGGGAGGCATCACTGAGGGAAGAGGCTGATGGAAAGAATCACCTGAACACAGAAGGATGCGCCTGTCTAGTTCACAGACTCCACTCTCCCACGTGCAAACTGGCTGAGATGCAAAGGCCTTCTGATAGAGCAAGACCAGACGTGCATTAGGAAAGGCAAACCCGTGGCAAATATTCACTACACCCCCCAGATGTTCACCGTGGGCATCA
The DNA here is from genome assembly GCF_000412655.1 of Myotis brandtii. NCBI lineage: Eukaryota > Metazoa > Chordata > Mammalia > Chiroptera > Vespertilionidae > Myotis > Myotis brandtii. The sequence continues at coordinate 48,942 of NW_005353597.1, read as the reverse complement.
TTAATCAATCATAACAGTCTTTCCAATCTGGCCCACTTACAGCCTCGGAATCCTTCTTAACACAGTGCTTCAAGCAGCTGAAGAGGCGCTATCTGTGGTGCCATGCCAGCCCCTGATCTCATAGCCTCCCCATTCTGCTCACGCACTGGAGTTGCTTGCCAAGCTGCAGCCGTTCTTGAGGCTGGAATCTGCCTTGGCCCAGTCCCTTCTGGGTGACTTCAACAGGTCCTTTCTTAACACCACCTGGTTCTGAACCCTTCATCTGAGTTGCGCAACCCCATCTCAGCCTGTCATGCCGCTCATTAAAATTCTGCATCTGCCCCAGTTATGTTGGCTGCCTGATGTGTCAGGCCCCGTGTGAGTGACACCTGCTTGTCACCCACAAAAGATGAGGCCCCTTGTTTACAAAATTCCAGTGTGAATGGGGGCCCACAGCTCCATCCAGGCAGAAAATACAATTAGTCAACTCCTCAAGTCAGAGTTCTGTCTGACTGTCTCACTGTTTTGTCCCAAGTCACACAAAACAGTCCAGCCAGATGTCACCCGGCCTCCTGTGCCCACGTGGACCCTGGCTAGGGAGCTGTAGCCTTGGAACTGTAGCATTTTCGCTAGACTTGTTTTTTCTCCCTCAACTATCTTTCTTGACCTCTAGCTGGCTTTTCTACTTATTGGTGACCTGCTGGAGTGGCTCTGCTGTATCAGAGAGAAATTTTAATGTTATTCCCTTTAAAGTTTGTCAAATTTTCATAGGGAATTATATATCAATTATATCTAGAACATATTATTGAAATTATATATTTATATTTAAAATATATTTAAATGTATTTTTTCCAGAACTATTATCTGCCCCTTTGAAAGTAGTTTTTTGTTTTAGAGTAGTGGTTCTCAACCTTCTGGCCCTTTCAATACAGTTCCTCATGTTGTGACCCAACCATAAAATTATTTTCGTTGCTACTTCATAACTGTAATGTTGCTACTGTTACGAATCGTAATGTAAATATCTGATATGCAGGATGGTCTTAGGCGACCCCTGTGAAAGGGTCGTTCGACCGCCAAAGGGGTCGCGACCCACAGGTCGAGAACCGCTGCTCTAGGGTCTAACTGCTTTCTAGTGGGCCTCCATGAAATAAAGCTAGCAGACACCAAACACACATAGAACGGAAAGAAAACAAACTTATTCTAAGAAGAAAGTAAATGTGACTTAAGCAGCCCTGGCTTCTGATTCCATTTGTACAAGCCCCATTCTGATACACAAAGGCAGACACTGTTCTGAGAGGTTCACATATTCAAATCGCCTGAACTTCACACCACCGCTATGAGACAGGGGCAATCCGTGTGCCCGTCTGTGTGTGAGGAGGACAAGTGGGGGTGGGAGGGGCAGGCACCGTGCAGGTCACACAGGAGAGGGATTGGCAGAGGCAGGTCAGCCCTAGAGAGACCCCCTTCACCACAGCACATGGGCAGAAATGTTGGGAAATTCTGAGGTAGATTTGCCACACTGGACAGGAGGATCCCACATAATGGTTTCTGTCTGAGGGTGGGATGGGGATCATTCTTGACTTGATTGAGATTAGAGGCGAGAGTGACTTGTCCAGTTAAAATCCCTCCACATATCAAATTAGAGCAGGACGCACAGCACTTTCCACTACAGGGGTTCTGAGGAGTTAGAGGCAACTTCATCCTTCCCTCCTAACAGATTTGAACATTTGCAAAAATCCTGCTTCTTGGGCCGGAAATGGGGGGCGCTGTTTATGATATCACAGAAGGGAGGTCTGTGGTATGCATCACACTGATCCCACTCTTTTCATCACAAGAATGTCCTAGTTTTATTTATTTTATATTTACTCTCTCCTGGAGGTCATCAGAGATGCAATAGGATTCAAAACATGGTGCCTTTGCATGTCCCAGGCCATTGGAATCCTCTCACTCAAGTACTCCCATTTGAACTGGCTTGGAAATGCCCACCTGCCTCACTCGACATTAAAGAAGGGCAGGCAATTGCCCTACCATACAGGCAGGTCATTCAGCCGTGAGCTGTCCCTTCTGATTCTGTGGGCAATTTTTCTCTAGTCTCTGAGTCAGGTCCTTCCTTTCAATCCCCCCCCCCCCGCCCCACCTCTCACCTTTCTTAAAGACTTGGGTTTCAAATTTACTCACTAGCCATGTCGCAGGGAGAAAGTTACAGGACCTCTCTTTTCTTTTCTTTTCTTTTCTTTTCCTTTATAGTCAATGGGAAGAAGATATTAGTGTGTGTGAATCTCTGATGGTTTGCAGGAAGTGGGTCCTCCATTTACAGAGTTCCTTTTTCTTATAGATTGAGGAGGATAAGGAACATATTCTTACTACTGGCTTTATATTTTTCTTGGCATTGTCCACTCATCAGGTCTGCTTTCACCTCAAGCCCTCTTCCCTCTGCCACCTGTCACCCTTGCAGCCTCCCCTCCTTCGTCAGCTAGTGTATGTCCAGGGAAACACAAATGATTCTAGTACTGGGACAAAATAGACCACTGGGAACGTGAATTATTGGACTGTAGTGAAGTTCAAATAAGAAAATACTGGTTTGCAAGTGTTCTTCTGAGCAGCTGCATGAGCTTGAGCAAACCACAAAATCCCTCAGCCTTCCATGAGAGGGTTGGCAGTCTGCAAAGTCCTTCTGAAGCCAGGATTCTGGAATGGTCTCTCCTCTCTTCTCCATTCTCCGATTGTTCTTCCTCTTCCTTTCATCTTTCCCTCTCTCCCTCAACTCCTCCCTCCATCTCTTTTTCTCTTCCTCTCTCCCTCCTCATTCCCCCATTCCCTCCCTCTCTGTTTCCTCCTTTTCTCTCCTGCACCCTCACTTGTGCCCGGCACTGTGAAATGAGATCATGCAGGTTGCAGTCCAGACTCCCAACAAGTCTGAATATTCTATGACTTCCATTAGGAAGTGTCTCAGTGCTAGTAGGATCTGCCAGGTGTGCCATGAAGGCATGCCCCAAACTGCATGCTTCTCTCTATCTCTTGGCTGCCACCCCCTCCCAGCCACCATCCTTTCTTCTATGCACTGACTTCCCGCCTGAGTTGCTGGCTTCCACTCTGGTTTGCACCAGTCATGTTTACCCACTGCAGTCAACTTGACTTGCCGAGTTGCAGGTTGATTAGATCCCTTCTTTCCCTTGCCCAAACTGAAGGCAGACTCTCTCCCCTGAATAAACCCAAACTCCTCCCTCTGCTTGCAACCCAACTCCTGCCTCCTTCCAATCTCACAGTTGAAGACAGTCAAGACCAATGAAGTAAGCATTCCTTTCAAGTTTAATCTATCAATATGAAAACCAATAAACCATTTGATGATGGCATTTGGTCAAACCAATGAAGAAGAACATATTTTAAAAATGATGAATACTAGGGAATATTCAAAACCAGATGAAATGTCAGAACCCTTGGAGAGGCGGTTACAAAAGATGAAAATAAGGAAGTACTTTTCTAGGATAGAAAAAAGAATTTTAGAACAGACTCATTAAATGGCACAGCTGGTGTTAGTACAATTGGCTTCGAGGAAATAAAAATGAAAAGACAGAGAGGAGAATTCATCCTGGTTAGGCCGAGGGTTGGTTTTGATCCTGATTATGAATTACAGCCAACACTCATTGTTTCAACTGTCACTAAACACTAGTCCCCGTTTGCAAGGGCAGTTGTCCCAAGCATCCCTCCTTTGAGAATTCGGTGCCTCATGCTGCAGATCTCAAGGCCAAGGTCCTATCGTTTTGTGGTTTCGCAGATGCCAGGCATTCAGGGACCAGAGCTGGAAGTCATTACATTCTCAAAATAGAGCTGATTGTGAAATCACAGGCCATCCTATTGTTCTAAGATTTTTCTAACATTGACTTAGTCAGTTGCATCTAAAAAAAATCATTCTTTGCACATGTTCTCAGGCTAAACTCCCTGTCCATATGAGATGAAATTTCCAAGCAGGCAGAAAATAGGCCCTTGGACAAGAAGGAAGGGCCAATGATCTAGAACAGTGGTTCTCAACTTTCTGGCCCTTTAAATACAGTTCCTCATGTTGTGACCCAACCATAAAATTATTTTTGTTGCTACTTCATAACTGTAATGTTGCTACTGTTATGAATCATAATATAAACATCTGATATGCAGGATGGTCTTAGGCGACCCCTGTGAAAGGGTCGTTCGACCGCCAAAGGGGTCGAGACCCACAGGTTGAGGACCACTGATCTAGAACCAAATCCCATCACTGCCACTCACCAGCTCTGGGACCTGACCCTCATTCCTCCTGTATGGGGATTGAGTATATTTATCAACAGGTAGGAGTAGGGACCCTTTTATCTTATTGTGTACAGGATCAAAATAAACAAAAGAATGGACAGGATAGAAGGTATGGAGGGGGAATAAGTAACAGCTGGACATGAGGCTTATGTAGAAGACCACATGGAATACAGGTTAGAAGTGAGGCAAAATTTGGATTTGAGTTTCCCAGCAGCCCATACAGAGAAAAGCAATAAAAGGTGAATAGTCTCCTATAGCTCTCCTGTGTTCCCTTACAAGTTCCACTCTAAGGCTGCCTTCCTGGCCCTGGGTCATTTCCACCCTATCCACCTGGATGCAGGGTAGGGGCAGATAGGAGAGGTCACTGCCATGGCCGTGGCAGGCTAGGCTCCTATGACTGGTGACTTCTGGTGTTTTAATCTAATGTGCTATGAAAGAAAGTAATATTGATGCTATGAAACTTTTCATAAAATTACAGGGTACTGGTGGGACTACTGTATGGTGCTCTAGGTGAAGTACAATTGATACAAGCATATCAAACCTGGTGCCTGCCCTCAGGAACTTGGAAATTTGTTTGTGGATCCAGGACAAGGTATACTTACTCAATATTATAGCCTTAATGTTTTTCTAGGTTGGGTTCTATGAGAAATGTAAATGGTTCATTTGGGTGATCCCAGAGAATACAAGTAGAGGAGGGGGAAGTGAGTCAGGGCCAATTAATCCTGCATTCCAGGATGGAAAGGGGAGTCACTAAAAAGTGTTGTAGGCAGAAAAGAAAGGAAGAAGGTCATAACAAGAGAGGATTACCATCCCCCAAGACTCTTCTCTATTGTACAATCAGTCATCCACTATTAGTAATAATATTCTACTATTAGTAATAATATTCATGAGTACAGAGATAGGAAAGAAAGCAAACACGGTATGGTGCCAGGGGACCATTGAGCTGAAAAGGTGAAGACAAATCAATTGGTCATGAGTTTTGGGTATGGGAATATGGTCAAAGAGACTAAGTTCTGTGAGTATTCACTGGCTGGGATACTCAGCTGTCTGTACCACATGAGCTCAGTGTCAGGGTCCTATTCCTTAGACCCTATTATCCCAAGCCCTGGACAAGACAATATTTAAATAAATTTCTTTGTGCTTATGTGTGCTAAAAGCAATCCTTGTTGGAATGAGTCATTAAGTGGGCTAATTCCTTCTTTATCATATAGAAAATGGATTTTTCTTTGTAAACATTTGGGGAGCAGGCTTTATGTCAGTTAGGTTCACACACTTCCTGTCTTAAGCACTCTGTATCTTTGTTCTCATTCCATGCCCACCTATATCCTTTTAGACCATTTATGTATGTCTCAGACACTCTAATTTTGAGATGGGGATGTCCACTGGGGAATGAGCATTGTGCTGGTTGAACATTTAGAGTAAGCATGAAACTAGTGGTGAAGTGGGGCAGTCTGGCTTTGGACTCTGGCCACATTTGCCAATTTCAGAACCTGGACAATTACTTAACTTTTCAAAGCCATAGCTTCTCCAATTGTAAAGTGGAGTACACATTCTCATCCTTAGCCAAGGGTTATTTTGACCGTTAAGTCAAAATATGGTCACCTGATCACTAACACAACCTCTCCTGGCCTTCTTCCCTGCCCTGTCTCACATTCCCCATCCACCACTGGAGTGGGGTACACTGGCACCACCTCCAAAATTAACAACTTATACTCAAGTTCTTGTCTCAGGTTCTGCTTCTGGGGTGGGGGCAAACTAAGGCAGATAATTTATTCAGTGAAAATAATCAGGTGACCACTATACATCTGGATTAAGACAAAGAAGTATTTTTTTCTCCTCAAATTAAAAAAAACACTCAACTTTGTAGGTAATGGTTTTATATAGGATTAAGATCATTATCTTTAGCAGAGCAACTCTATTCAAATTTATGCTCTATAATATACTAGTTCTGGGATTATTAGAATAATCAATATAACATATTGAGCAGAGTCTTTGACATAAAGTAATTCTTGTGAATTTTAAAAATAATATTTATTAAAGTATAATTTTCATACAATAAATGCATGCATTTTAAGTATACAGTTTAATAAGTTTGGACAAATGCATGCAGTCATGTAAACACCTCCCTAGTAAAGCTAACGTGTCCATAACCCCAGAAAGTCCTTTTGCCATTGACAGTCTACTTTCACCCCATCCCTTTCACCTCAGGGGAGCATTGACCAGCTCTCTATTACTATAATTCAGTGAACTTTGATTTAAAGACATGATTAACAGGTTGAATTTAGTCAAATCGGTAAATAACAGTGTTTCAAAAATAATTGCTTTATTATGTTCTGTCATTTTTTTAAATCAAATTAAGTTGTATTTGTCACTTCTGTGAGTGACAAACTGGAAGAGAAAGTCAGTTTTGGAATTGATGGGTTTTCTCCTGACTCTTAGATACAGTGAGGTGAGAGGTGGGATGGGAGGGCAAATAAAAGTGGAATGGATTTAAAATTCGGAATGACCTCTGCTGTGAAATTTTCAGAAACACAAATCTGCAACACATCCATTAAATTAGAGAAAACTCCTTCAATCATAACTGATCTTCACTCCACTTCTCGGAATATGAAGCCATATCAAATTAAGGCCAAATCTTCAATATCTTATCTGGGCAAGCCCAAGGAAGGAAGTTCCATAAAGGATATGCATGAATTGTTCTCTGAGTCAATAAATAATTGCTCAATAAATATTTATAGGGTTTCCTCTGTGCACTAAGGTCTGCCCTACACCCTGTCACAGACAGACAAGGCATCTCATGCCCCCACAGGTAGATAATAGCAAAGCAATACATAACTCAACAAGGGGAAAATCAGTGTCAGGCAGAGAAGGAAACAGAGGGAGACAATGGAAGATACCACTTTAGATGGTGTCTCTGAGAAGATCATCTGTAAGCTGATTCTGGATGACATAGAATGAGCTAGAATAGCACAGACTGAGGGAATGCATGACAAGTAGAAGGAACTATTTATGAAATGGCCTTGAGGCTGGAATCAGCATGGCACATTCCAAACCTGAGAGCAGGTGAAGTTGTTGCCAGTGCATAGAATCAGAGGTGGGGAGAGTGGAGTGAGATAAGGAGGGAGCTCATAGAAGGACCATATCCTAAAGAGAGGAGGGGAGTAGTGCTTATTGTATATACTAGGAGAAGTCATTGGTGAATTTTGAGATGATTTCTGTTTTCAAAAGTTTACTCTGAATGCTACAGGGGAGATGACATTGTGGAGGGTGAAGAAGCAGAAGTTTGAATCCACTTAGTCACTCAAGTGAGAGATGATGATGGCTTGGATCCCTGGTGCCCAGCAACGCATCTACTTGAGGTAAGGTAAATAGGATATGCTGGCATCAAGAATAACATTCACACCTTGGCATATAAACTATGGGAGGCCATGGAACATGTAAAGTCAGGGAGATAGTTTGAAGATTCATCAACCTTTACATGATATTTCAACCAATAGACAAGCCAAAGAGAGTGTTTATAAGAAAAAGGAAGGGAGGGTTCTGCATATGGAAGACAGCAAAGGAGACAAGAAGGAGGGGCCAATGAGGTTGAAGAAAAATGGGATCATAAATCAGGGAAGCCAAAAATAAAGTATTTCAAGAATGATTTATTTGGGAAAGTAAAATCCAGGAAAAATGTGTTTGCTAGTGACCACTGCTACTTTGATGAGGAGATATGGTGGTACAGCATCAAGCAGACTGAACAGGAGAAGTCACTGTGGCAAATCCCCCTGGGGCCGTCTTGTTGTCAAAGTCACATATCCCGTGGTTCTGCACCCACCAGTACTGTTCTGGTTTTCTGCTTTGCACCACAGAGCAAATGATTCTACGTCAATATTTGCTTATTTCCCCCATTGTAGTTCACCCTGTATCTCTGGAGAAATGAGATTTGGCATAATTATCACACTGCTCCATGATGTCATGTAGCATGCAGGTTTTATTAAAGAAGTCTCAAGTCCCAGCACGTGCACTTGTTGAGAGAAACATTCTTGGGTCATTCAATAGTCAGTCATTCCTGTCTCATTTTACATGTTTGCTCTTAAAAAATATTTTATGCAGCACAGAAACAAAAGAAATATAGGAAGTCCCAGGAGAGTATGTTTTGGAACTAATTCTGGTTCAGACATATGGTATCATTCCAAAACCTTGGCATTGTTTTCCTCCTACATTTGCATTTCAGTTTTCCAGAGCTAATCCCTTTCAGCATACCAAAACGCACTTAGGCTACAAAATAAATGCTAGTTCAGAACATAGATTTTTACTTTATTTGGGACATGCCCCCGACAGCAACTAACTAGTTTGTCTAATTAGCCAAAGTCTCCAGATTGGAACCGATGTTATTTCTCCATACTTCATTCTTATCTTTTGAGAAGCCTATTTTCCAATATGCATAGAGTTAACTGTTTTCTCTATCGATGATTCTTTAACTGGTCACACAAGCCACATGATGTCATCACGGAAGAATGCTAAGCTCCAGCAAAACACTCAGATTCTCAATTTGTCTTTGACCAACTTGGAAACAATTTTGCCAATATGATTCAACTACCAAAAAATTAACAACAAAAACATTCCCAGCAGTGGCCTTTGCCCTTGTATATGGCTTTGCCTTTGCTTAGGGACGTGGGAGCTTGCTTTCCTCTGGGAAGTCAGGGGCGATGGCATTACCCTGAACCAGACAAAGAGACGCAAGAGACAAATACATGCTCTCTCTTGCTCTTCGCCCTCAAAGGTGGTGTGCCAAAGGGATGAGTTGAGCTACTCCTTTCACTTTGTTTTTGTAACAGATTACTACTTCCTATCACGGATGGAAGGGCAAAGTTGAAGGACAAGACTCTGTTGCCCTGCCCTAACCATTTTCATAAAGATCATCAGAACCTCCAGATTATTAATGGCCCCTTTCAGTTCTTACCTTCACTGCCTTTCTGCAGCATTTGGGGTTCTCCTCCATGCCTGCTCCTGTCTTGCCAGGTCCCCTTTCTCTGCTGGCCTCTTCAATGTAGTCTCCCTAGGATCCTGCCACAGTTGCCTTTTCTTCTCGAAGTGATATTCACTTCAGAGGCTTACCCGAATAGGTGTGGCAGTCTAGGTCTCTCTCTGTGTTTAAGTTTTATAAGCTGTCAGCTAACCGTATTCACCTGGATTTGTATCCATTCATTTACTCACTTGCTCATTCATCTAATAATCTGGGGATGTCTGCTTGCTAGGGCAGGGTGGGGAATTGGGAGAAAATAAGACAGCACTATCCTTTTTCTTGCCTACTAAGTCTGTGTTACCACCACAAGTATATCAAACCTTGCTCATTCATCTAATAATCTGGGGATGTCTGCTTGATAGGGCAGGGTGGGGAATTGGTAGAAAATAAGACAGCACCATCCCTTTTCTCACCTACTAAGTCGTGTTACCACCACAAGTATATCAAAATCAAAATGATCGTGGGAGAACTCAACATTTTGGACCTTAAAATTGCCCCCTTCCTGGTCCCTGGTACTCAAGGCATGAACTGGACCAATCCATCCCCAAACCCTGGTAATTCTATTCTCTATCTCTCAAATCAGCCACTTTTCTCTATCCACGTTTCTGCCATCAGCAAACCTTGGTTAAGTTACTCCAGCTCTTACCTGAACTATGGTGACCAACCACATCCTGATTTAATCTTCTCTGTTTTTCTCAGGATAAAGTTCAGCCTCTTTAACTTGGCATGCAGGCTCCCAGGATATACCCCAGCCTCCCATTCTTATATCCTCAATCAGACCCCAAAGGAGCCACACTGACACTGGTACAGTTGTAGGCATGTGCCTGGTTCTCATGGAGTTCCCACCCCACCTCCCCACTCCAATCCTTATTCCCTTGCTAATTCCTATGACTCTCTAGGAAGTCAACTCCCCAAGGCTAAAGTGTGAGGTGATAGCTCATCTTGGTTTTAATTTGCATCTCTTTGATGATTAATGACCTTGAGCATCTTTTTACATGTGATTGGCCATCTGTATGTCCTCTTTGGAGAATTGTCTATTAAGGTCCTTTGCCCATTTTTTAAATTGGATTGCTTGTGGTTTTGGTGTTGAGTTGTATGAGTTCTTTATAAATTTTGGATATTAACCCCTTATCAGATGTGCCATTGGTGAATATGTTCCCCCATTCAACGGGTTGTCTTTTTGTTTTGTTGATGGTTTCCTTTGCTGTGCAAAACTTTTTAATTTGATGTAGTCCTATTTGTTTATTTTTCCTTTTGTTTCCTTTGCCCAACGAGATATAGCAGAAAAAATACTCCTATGAGAGATGTCCCAGATTTTACTGCCTGTTTTCTTCTATGATTTTTATGGTTTTGAGTCTAACATTTAGGTCTTTAATCTACTTTTAATTTATTCTTGTGCATGGTGTAACAAAGTGGTCTAGTTGCAATTTTTTTCATGTATCTGTCCAATTTTCCCAACATCATTTATTGAGTAGACTATCTTTACCTATTGCATGTTCTTGCATCCTTTGTCAAATATTAATTTACCATGAAGGCATGGGTTTATTTCTGGGTTTTCGATTTTGTTCCTTTAATCAATATGTCTTGTTTTCTGTTGTTGTTGTTTGTTTGCTTTTTGCCTTACCTGAGGATATGTTTCTATTGATTTTGGAGAGAGAGGAAGGGAGAAAGGGAGACAAAGAAATATTAATGTAAGAGAGAAACATCAATCAGTTGCTTCCCACAAGTGCCCTGACTAGGGACTGAACCTGCAACCTGACTGGGAATCAAACTCAAAACCTTTCAGTGTTGCCCTGACCAGTTTGGCTGAGTGGGTAGAGTGTCGGCCTGTGAACTGAAGGGTCCCGGGTTCAATTCCGGTCAAGGGCATGTGCCTTGGTTGTGGGTACATCCCCATTGTGGGGTGTTCGGGAGGCAGCTGATCAATGTTTCTCTCTCATCGATAATTCTAACTCTCTATCCCTCTCCCTTCCTCTCTGTGGGAAAATCAGTGACATATATTAAAAACAAAAACAAAAACAAACCTTTCAGTGTACAGGAGAATACTCCAGCCAACTGAGTCATGCGGTCAGGGCTATATGTCTGTTTTTATACCAATACCATGCTGTTTTGATAACTATGGCTTTGTAGAGTAGTTTAATATCAGGTAGCATGATAGCTCCAACTTTGCTCTTCTTTCTCAAGATTGTTGAGACCATTTGGAGTCTTTCTTGGTTTTACATAAATTTTTGGAATACTTGTTCTAGTTCTGTGAAATATGCCATTCATGTTTTGGTAGGAATTGCATTGAATCTGTAGATTGTTTTGGAGAGCATGTACATTTTGATGATGCTAATTCTTCCTATTCATAAGCATGGTAGATGCTTTTACTTATTTGTATCTTCCTCAATTTCTTTCTTCAGTATCTTATAATTTTTCAAGGACAGATCTTTTACCTCCTTGGTTAAATTTATTCCTAGGTACCTTAATTTTGTTGTTGTTGTTATTGAAATTGTAAATGGAATTATTTTCTTAGTTTCTCTTTTTGAGATAAAAGTATTTTTTTTATCATACTTTAAAATTTAACTTTTTTGTAACTGCATGATAATCTATCATGTGAATTTATAGTAATTGAATTTGATATTTCCTTTGCTATTATAAAAATGCTGACATCTTTCTACATAAATCTTCCACAATTTTAAAAAATTTATCTTAGAGTGTGAGGGAGGGAGAGAGAGAGAGAGCGAGAGAGAGAGAGAAACATCCATGTGAGAGAGACACATTGATCGGTTGCCTTCTGCACTTGCCTCCACCGAATCAAGCCTGCAACCTAGACATGTGCCCTGACTGGGAATCAAATCTGCGACCATCCTGTGCACAGGACAATACTTCAATCAAGTGAGCCACACTGGCCAGGGCTCTTCCACACTTTTTTTATTTTATGTCCTTGGCAGTTTATAGAAGTAGACTTATTATTACTAGGTCAAAAGTTATCAGCATTTTTTTTTTATATAACAGGCAAAGTCAATCAATACTGTGTATTTTGGGAAAATTTAATTCCAGGATATGCCTTTAAGACAGTGTATAGTCACCTTATCTCCATTAGCATTTACTACTATGACATGATACAGTGAGAATTCAGGTATAATACAGCCTTACATGCACTTAATAAAGCCACTACACCACACCTTCAATCTTGTTCACTGTGGATGAAGGCAAGGAAATGGATGAAGCAGTTTAGCCTCACCAAAGTTCAGTCTTAGCTGTTGGCTCGCAGAAGTCCCGGAGCTGCCAATGTGTTTTATCTCAATTTTGCAAGTGCGAAGTACTGGAGTTTAAAGCCAAGAACAATCCTTTCCAGGAATGAGAAACACATGTTTCCCAACAGTGGGACCAAAGCTTCTGACCTTTGGGCAGAAGCCTGCACATCTGCATGACTGGGTAATTCTCTACAGGGAAGGAGATGTGGAGACCGGAGGTATACATGCTGAACAAATAAATACCACTCTGGGTAATTCAAGTAGCACTGGAAACCTTTGCTTTGTCTGAATTCTTCTGCCTGGGAAGTGAGAGGTCCACCTGGAAACAGTGCTGTGTGTTTCCATTGGCTCCTCGTCAATGAGGATGGGAAGTGCATCAGCACCACTAGCCCATACAGAGAGAAGAGGATCCTGTATCACTGACAATATGCAGAAATATCAAAGGACAGCGTGAGCTTGTCCTCTCCACGGTGGCTGTGGGACCGGGAACAAGGAGCTGGTTCCAGACCTCCACCAGTGGGGGCTGTTAGTGTGGTGCTTTGAAATTCACTCATGAGCTAGGTTCTGTGGCTTGTGTTTGTTTTACA
>NW_005353597.1:17599-32906 GCF_000412655.1 Myotis brandtii | reverse complement strand
TAGTTTAAGTTTAAAAAATTTTGCTCTCAAAAGAAATTTCAATCGTTGTACTGTTGATATTTGGCTCTGTTGACTAATGAGTTTGCCGACCACTGGTATACCAAGGCTTGGCAAGTGTTTTCTCTAAAGAGTCAGATAGTAAATATGTGTAGGTTTCACAGGCCGCAGGACCCCTGCTGTAACCTCTCACCTCTGCCTTTGTAGCAGGAAAGCAGCCACAGACGATGTGCCAACCAATGGGCGTGCCCTGATTTGTCCCATGGATTTGCTGACCGTGATTTAGATTATGAACTATATGTTCAGTTTGTCCTTAATCCCCGCACCGCCCCCCAGTACAGACCCTGTCCTTCCAGGTCTGAACCCCTTACCTCTACTTTCTGAAAAGAAGGCTCCATTATGGTCCCACCAGCATCCTAAGGGGGCCTACGGTCTGGACATATGCAAGCTCATACCTACATTTTTTTATGCTTCTTTACATACAGATAGATTTTATAATCTTAAAATATTATTTCAGATATAATCAATTTCTGGCTTTTCCTCAACATATAGAATCATCATCTTTCCCATTCCTTAATTTAGCTGTTTATCTACAAATGTCACAATGCTTTATGTTTGATCTTGTCAAGCTATCATCTTCTCCAAACACAAAAACAAACAAACCTGGGGGTCTGACTTTGTTTTCAAAGTTTGGATTCTTACAAAACTTGGAGCCAAAGAACAAAAATCTACTCAGGTTGCAATTGCACAGATAGTATGCCACAGACAGCTTTCAGCTGCTGGAAGACAGGAAAGTTATATTTCAAGACATTAAGATAAAGTTTGAGGAATTACATGGTTTGGGGAATTTACATGTGTGATTTTCAAAACACAGCTTGTACTGGGTCTTAAATCAGATTTGTGTTAAACCATGTTGGGGGAGAAGACATGACATATTCAAGTGCATGTCCCAGTCCATAGATATCTATAGTGGCTGGGCCCAGAAACTCCAACTTCATGCAGCTCAATAAATTGTGAGATTATTTTCAGAAAAGAGGTGCCCATTTCTTCACCTCAAGGACAATGACTGACACAAACTTTGTCCCAGGGGAGCTCAGATCATGAAACAAGCTGGCTGGCAAAATGAGATTCAGATTCGACAATAACAGCAAAATGTCACCCTGCCATTCATGCTGTTCCGCGTGGTATTTGCTTTTCTGCCCTCTATTTTCTCCTCCTGCCATGCCTGGGTCGTTTGTTTTGTATGTTTCAGAAATCCATCTGGACAGCTTCTGAACTCGTCTCTGCTCCTGGATCCCGCTGCCCTTCTTTGTTCTCGCGGAGATAAGTTTACCACTCACCAGTTAAAAGTTTGCTATGAGATTTTCTTCTTGGAAGTTTTCTGGTTATGAGTTTGAGATGGCACCCTGGGTTGCATGTTCAGGAGAAACCCCTTAGTCCAGCCGTGGGCAAACTACGGCCCGAGGGCCGGATCCGGCCCGTTTGAAATGAATAAAGAAAAAAAAAAAAAAAGACCGTACCCTTTTATGTAATGATGTTTACTGGAATTAAATGAGGAGATGTTTGGAATAAGGCTTCCAGCATAGCAGAACCTGGCACCTAGTGCTAGGTTCCTAAACATCGTACTGACAAGTCAGGAGCCGTCACTCAGCAGACCCACGGGGTAGATCACAGTGCTGCCTTTGCTCAGCTGCTGTTTCTTTCCACTCCTTCGGAGCACGGGGTGTCAGGACTTCCGCATTAGCAGGAGAGCATCTCCAAGGACTCTCCCCCACCTCTCTCTGTCTCTGTCTCTCTCCCACTCTCCCTCTCATTTTCTTTTATTTTTAATTATCTTGACTGTACCCACTCTTTCAATTTCAAGGTGTCTCGTTTGGGAGTCCACATGCTTCCCTTGGGAAGTTCACAGGTTTCAGGCTTACTCCCCGTAGGGGCATGTGGGAGGCAGCCGATCAATGATTCTCTCTCATCATTGATGTTTCTCTCTCTCTCTCCCTCTCCCTTCCTCTCTGAAACCAATAAAAATACTTTTTTTTCAAAAAAGAATGAAGCCTGGTGGTTGCAAGGTAGTTTTCTTTACTTGCAGCAGGTAAAGGAGACAAGTAAGTAATTCATATCCAAAGCCCTGTCTGCCTGAAGGGAGGCTTAGCGATTGCTTATGTACACTATTTGGTTCATTTTACATTAATTTCTTCTTTGCAATTGGCTACATTCTCCCTGTTGTGTTCCTGTTAAGCTCATCCTGTTAATAGCTGCATTTGCAGAATACTGTGTCACATTTTAACATTTAGCAAAAATAGCATTTAGTAAGAACTGCCCAGGCCTTGAGACCCTGGTCCAATCTAACACAAGTACACATGACTACAGTGGCCACAGGTAGGTCTGCGCCTTCGTCTGCATCTCACTGTCTCAATGCCGAGGAGTCCTTGAGGAGGCCGCGTGGCACCAGCCCTGGCTCGGGGAATCCTGAGCTCCCACCGTCTCTTCCTCACCTTCTCCATGGTAGGAGGAAGGCAGGAAGCAGCTGTGCTTTTCTAGATTTCCTGTCAAGTGTTCTCTGGGTCTAACTTTTTAAAGAGTTTTTAAATTTATTGTTTCAATTACAGTTGACAAACAATATTCTATTCGTTTCAGATGCACAACATAGTGATTAGACCCTCTTGGTCTAACTTTCACAGGTGCCTGATTCTGAGCAGCTCCCTTCAGCCTAACAGACTCGGGGCTTTAATGTCTTAAAATAGCCTGGGGCCCCTGGGTCTCAGGGGAAGTATGGAACCTCCCAAGGATCAAAGGGGAAACGAGCCCTGGAAACACACTCCTGGGACTCCTGGTCCTCCTGCCTGTGACTGTCCTCGAATTCAGGGAACATGGGGGTGGGAGGGAGCTGTGAGCTCACACCGGATCCCAGTCATGACACTGGGGAGTGACAGAACATTATTCACCCCTGACTGCATTTTGCAGTTAAGGAAAGAGTGATCGGGAAGAATGGATATGGGTGACACCAGAGGAGGACACAGGCCTCACACCATCCACGTCTGCAAACAGCATCAGGTAACCATGACCCTGAGATCAGAGCAGTACTATGGGACGTGCCAGGAAAGTGAGCCTCATTTGGGAACTTCTGCTCCTCAGGGCCGAGGTATAGACATGATGGGGGGTGGGCCACAACCAACCAGCCAAAGGGGGGACCAGTGTCTTCAAATAACCCCCAGGAGCACAGAGCCTCCCCTCTCTGTTGAGTTGTTATTTCAGGGAGCCGAAGGCTGGGCCCGGGCTCTGGGGAATCATAAGCTGTTGGACAGTTATCAACAGGGTGTCTTAGTCACAGCCCAGCCCTGCACTCCTGGCTGCATCCCAGAAGGTGCAAAGGGGCTGCTCCAGCCTGCCCTGACCTTCCTTCTTTGAAACAATTATCTTGCTTTTGTTGATCTGTTTCCCCTCAACAGAGCCCTTAAAATAGCAGCATAGCTGCTATGAAAGGCCAGTGAGGTTGGCCGGCCTGGAATTTCCTGGAGCCGCCCAGCACAGGGCACTCATTGCTCAGGCCTCTCCAGCTATCTACCCAGCGCCGCCTGGCCCTTCCTGCTTCCCACTCACCCCCACCTTTGGCATCAGGTGGGAGGTTGGTGGTGAGTGTATTCAGGAAAGTCAGCACCACTCCCTTCCATGACCTCCAGGGTGTAACAGAATGAAAGGTCCTTCAGGGGTGCCCTTGGGAGCCTGGGGCCAGTGCAGGGCCTGAGCATCTGTTGTAGGAGCTGGTATCTGAGGTCACAGGCTCAGCAATCCTCTCCATTTGTGGATTTTTTTTTTTCTTACGTTGCACTTTCCTACTTAGAGAATACGATTTGGAAATTCTCTCAAAGTTATGCTTTTCTAGTGAAATCATTGGCTTTGGAATAAAGGCATGGAGATAGCTCCAGGCACTTCCCAGAGCATTCAGTTGATCCAAATGGCCTCTCCTTGGGGCTTCATCTTGCCAGCCTAGGAAACTCATTCTCTCAGGGTTCCATCATGTTCACACTTGTGGATGCTGGTCCAGCTTCAACAAAACAACAACCACAGGAAAGTCAGACAGACAGACAGGCAGGCAGATCTAGAGTAGACAAAAGTACCAGTCTGTGTGCCAATGAATCCTCAGTCTATAGGAAGAAATGTAGTATCCCTAAGGGCATGAGTGCTTAAAGGGCATGCCATCTGCCCACATCCTGCCTTTAACAGGCTCAGAAAAAGTCCAGGAATCGCCAGTGGTCTTGTGGGCCTTGATGTTCCTTTACGTTAGATGATTCCAGGCCCAACCTGGGAACATTTTGTTCCCAAAGCCAGGAAATTTAATTCTTGCCCCATGGCACCATGTCCCTTTCATATTCAATCAACAGGTATTCTCTGAGAATTCTACCTGTGCCCTGGCCTGGGCTAAACACCCAAGGCAGTGGTATAAAATATGCATCTGCTGAGGCCCTTCTGATTGGCAAAGCCTCTTTCACAAGGCCAGCCTCTCCAACCAGCCTACAGTATGTTCTGCAGGCCTGGGGCCCATCTGGGCCTTCGAGGTGTCTTTATACACAGGTGTACCTGTTTGGTGCTGCTTCCACCATTTATCATGTAAATTCTGGGGATTTTACTTAAGATGTTGGGAGCACTTCACTTTGCCTGCAGAAAACGTTCATTTCCCTTGGTTAATATAGTTTGACATACAAAGATTCACCCAAGAAGGACAGCACTGTCATTGGCAGATCTCCTCTCTAACTCCTGAGCTCTCCTGAAAAGCAAGCAGCACACCTGAGTGAAACTGTTTTTGAGTTGGGTCTCATTGTTGCTGGCCAGCTTTAACTGATATAACCAGATTCACGATTTGTAGGAGACCCTGTGCCTGCCTCCACATGGCTAGGCTATGATACATAGCAGAAAAACAAGAGATTCTCTGATTTCCTCAAATCCTTTGAGTGTGGACAATTAGGGAAACCAGAACTCACTTCTCTTCATGTGGTCAATCAGGACTTTTATGGTTTTGTGACTTACATTTAAGTTTTTTATCCATTCTGAGTTTATCCTTGTGTATGGTGTAATTAGTGGTCTAGTTTCATTTTTATGCATGTACCTGTTCAATTTTCCCAACACCATTTATTGAAGAGACTGTTGCTGTTTTCCTTCATTGTATGCTCTTGCCTCCTTTGTTAAATATTAATTGACCATAAAGGCATGGGTTGGTTTCTGGGCTCTCTGTTCTATTACATTGATCTATATGTCTGCTTTTGTGTGAGTACCAGTCTGTTTTTATTACAATAGCTTTGTAATATAGTTTGATATCGGTATTGTGATCCCTCCAACTTTGTTCTCTTTTCTCAAGATTGCTGAAGCTCTTTGGTGTCTTTTTGAGTTACTTATAAATTTTTGGAATATTTGCTATAGATCTGTGAAATATTCCATTAGTATTTTAATATGAATTGTGTTGAATCTATAGATTGCTTTGATTAGTATGGACATTTTATTGATGTTAATGCTTCTAATCCATGAACACAGTATATGCTGCCACTTGTTTGTATCTTCCTCTATTTCTTTCTTCAATATGCTATAGTTTTCCAAGTAAAGGTCTTTTACCTCCTTGGTTAAATTTATTCCTAAGAACCTTATTTATTTTTGCATTAGTAAATAGGATTGTTTTCTTAGTTTCTCTTTCTGATAGTTAATTATTGGTGTATAAAAATGTCACCAATTTCTGGATATTAATTTTGTAGCCTGCTACTTTGCCAAATTCATTTATTAGATGTCGTAGTTTCTTGGTGAAGTCTTTAGGGTTTTCTATGTACAGTATCATGTCATCTGCAAATAATGACAGTTTTACTTCCTCCTTTCCAATTTGGATGCCATATATTTCTTCTTCTTGTCTGATCACTGTGGTTGGAACTTCCAGTACTATGTTGAATAAGAGTGGTGAACCAGACATTTATGTTTTGTTCTTGTACTTAAGGGAAACATTTTTAGTGTTTGCCCATTTAGTATAATGTTGGCTGAAGGTTTTTCATATATGGCCTTTATTATGTTGAGATACAGTCCCTCTATTTTGACATTGCTGAGAGTTTTTTATCATACATGGGTGCTGGATTTTATTGAATGATTTTCTGCATCTATTGATATGATCATGTGATTTTTACCTTTTATGTTATTTATGTGATGTATCATAATTATAGATTTATAAATATTGTACCAACCTTCCATCCACAGAATAAATTTCACTTGGTCATGGTGTGTGACCTTTTTAATGTACTGCTGGATCTGATTTGCTAATATTTTGTTGAGGGTCTGAGCATCTATGTTGGTTTCCTTATGCAAATGTTTATCTTTATGTCCTCTTTTGAAAAGTGTCTATTTAGGTTCTTTGCCCATTTTTTTTATTAGATTGTTTATCTCCCCTTTGTTAAGTTGTATGAGTTCTCTGTAAATTTTGGAGATTAAACCCTTATCTGAAATAGTATTGGCAAATATGTTGTCCCATGCAGTGGGCTTTCTTGTTGTTTTGTTGATGATTTCTTTTGTTGTGCAGAAATTTTTTATTTTGATGTAGTCCCATTTGTTTATTTTCTCCTTAGTTTCCATTGCTCTAGGAGCTGTATCTGTAAAGATATTGCTATGACATTTGTCTGATATTTTGCTGCCTATGGCACAACTACACAATGGAATACTACGCTGCTATAAAAAAAGAAGGAACTTTTACCATTTGCAACAGCATGGATGGAACTGGAGAACATTATGCTAAGCAAAATAAGCCAGTTAGAGAAAGATAAATATAACATGATCTCACTTATATATGGGATATAATGATCAACATAAACTGATGAACAAAAATAGATCCAGAGACAAAGGGCAGGGGAGGGGGGGCTTAGAGATCAACCAAAGGACTTGTATGCATGCATCCTATATAATAAAAGCCCTTCTTCTTCTTCTTCTTCTTCTTCTTCTTCTTCTTCTTCTTCTTCTTCTTCTTCTTCTTCTTCTTCTTCTTCTTCTTCTTCTTCTTCTTCTTCTTCTTCTTCTTCTTCTTCTTCTTCTTCTTCTTCTTCTTCTTCTTCTTCTTCTTCTTCTTCTTCTTCTTCTTCTTCTTCTTCTTCTTCTTCTTCTTCTTCTTCTTCTTCTTCTTCTTCTTCTTCTTCTTCTTCTTCTTCTTCTTCTTCTTCTTCTTCTTCTTCTTCTTCTTCTTCTTCTTCTTCTTCTTCTTCTTCTTCTTCTTCTTCTTCTTCTTCTTCTTCTTCTTCTTCTTCTTCTTCTTCTTCTTCTTCTTCTTCTTCTTCTTCTTCTTCTTCTTCTTCTTCTTCTTCTTCTTCTTCTTCTTCTTCTTCTTCTTCTTCTTCTTCTTCTTCTTCTTCTTCTTCTTCTTCTTCTTCTTCTTCTTCTTCTTCTTCTTCTTCTTCTTCTTCTTCTTCTTCTTCTTCTTCTTCTTCTTCTTCTTCTTCTTCTTCTTCTTCTTCTTCTTCTTCTTCTTCTTCTTCTTCTTCTTCTTCTTCTTCTTCTTCTTCTTCTTCTTCTTCTTCTTCTTCTTCTCCTTCTTCTTCTTCTTTTTAAGATTTCCAGATTTTTATTTCTGGAACTGTACAGGTATTATAGTACAACAAATACAAAATAATGTTCAAAAAATCAGTGTTTATGTACAAATATTAAAATCAATGCAACAATAGCAACTTCCTCTTGAATATCTGTTACTAAGACTTGTTCTGATTGTCACTAATTTATTTCACTCACAGGGTACTTAGCTCAAACTGGGACCATTGGATCACTGGTTTTCTAAGAGGAATTTTAATATCTACCATATTTAATAATAAAACTAATAGCTTCCTCCTTTTAGTGAAAAATTAAGAACTTTTTAAAAAAACATAGTAATGTCAATATTCTTATAAATTATTTCAATCTCCATTTGTAGACGATGTGCTTTGAAACTGGGCAAACAATCTCTTTGGTGGTCAGGTTCCTCCATTAGTTTATATTCAGAGTTGCAAGAGTCACTGGAGACATTGGTTAAATTCAATAGTTAAACTCACTGTGCTCTGTGAGAGCCGACGTCCAAACACTCAGGACCCTCAATCGTACAAATTACTAGGAAACCATTGCACAATGCTTTGAGTAATACTTTAAACAATAATTTTAAAAAGGAGCTGAAAGGCTTTATAATGGAGAAAAAAGAAAAAAAAATGCTTATCTTACGATCCTATCTGGAAAGCCTGCCCCAAGTATCCAGATTGGGTGAGACGTGGTGATGAGGGGCAGTTCCTGGGTGATATGCCAGCCATTGACCTAGGAAATAGTAATGATCATTTCCCTAAATTTCTCAGCGAATAATGTTTGCATTTTTTATTAATCTGTATAACATGGTAAAAGAATTTCCTTTTTCTGTGTCTCACCTCTCCTATAAGTGTTCACTTTCCCTCCCTCTAGTCAGAATAATTTTCTCATCAGAAATTCATTTTTTATCTCATTGCTATACTTAGTTACTGTCAATTATTCTCTGATTGAAAAAAATTTAAATTTATTCGAGCAGCTCCAGATGGTATTCCTAGGACAGAGGAGGTGATTGATGGGCTAAACATTGTTTTTTGACAAAATTTTTATTTTCTTGTTCTGATACAATCTCTCTCTCTCTCTCTCTCTCTCTCTCTCTCTCTCTCTCCACCCACACACACAGAGGCATCAGGGTTCTTCCATTCTTGCCCTCTTCCAGCCTTCTTTGAGGAAGAAATCCAATGAATTACTTACACTGTGTACTATACAGATGACTGATAAGGCTATATGTATAACATCTCCCAAGAGCACTTTCATTATAAAAAATGTACCAAAATCAAAGGAGAAAAGTTCTAATTAAGATATCAAGTCAGAAAGATAGGGTAAGATTGGCAGGAGGGTCACCAGGGACCTTGACCTTGAATGGTTCTCCCACATAAACTAGTCAGATCTATTAATGAGCAGATAAAGTGAATATAGAAGTCCATCCTGGCCCATTAGATACAGGGTGAACTTTTAAATCAATGATAGAAAGCACATCCAACTGGAAGTCAATGAATCTGAATATGAGACCTACCCAGTCCCTTCCTATGCCATTGACCAGGTGCAAATCATGCTCTCATCATAGTTTTCCTCAGTGGTAAAGTACAAATACGATATGCATTCAGCAGGAAAATCAAAGGGCATGATGCTGATGCGATATATTATCATTTTCATTATTCGTCTCCCTAAAGTTTTCTAAGTTCAGGAAATTTCTAAAAGGAAAACAACAACAACCATGAAAATCATTCTTAATTTCATCACCCAGAAGCCACCAGTTTTCCCAAATTTTTCCCATCTGGAGGGAAAATCCAATACCACTTAGAGTTGTAAGCTTGTGCTTGTTAGTATTCAGAAAGGCTGATGCATTCATTGTAGATGTAAAGAGGTGGGGGAAGGTTTAGGGATATTTTCATTTTTTATCTCCCACTATTATTCAGTGAGATAATATAATGGCAAGTCCATCAGCTAATCAGCACCTGATAAAAGGCATTGCACAAATTGTGAAAGGACGAAAAAACAAACAAACAAAAAAACAACCAATAGCATACAAATACAACGTAACTGAGGCTGAGGACAGTTATCTGCAGAAGGTTTCCTTTTACACAGTTTCCATTACAGATGGAAGATGCTGTGAGAACTGATCACACAGTTTCAACCAGCACTGGCTACTGGCATGCCTGCAGGCTCTTTGGCACCTATGAGATATAAGTGGGGCTTTTAGCATTCATGTCCTATAAACACTTTCATAAAAGTTTAATTTGTGCTTCATGAAGCTTAATGTAAGTAACCAGTGGCATCCAGCCAGGAAATCAATTTCTGCCTCAAATAAAGGAAAAGCAAAGAGCAAGCCATGCTTATCGCATGGGGTGTCTGCCCAGGATCTCAAATGCCTTTCTGGGGAGGAGAACCTGATAAGTCTGCACCGAGGAGTGCTTAGAATGCTAAGTGGCGGCAGCTCTCCCTGGCCACGCAATCTGAGAATCGTGAGCAGCTCTCTAATCTGCTTATTTGGCAACACGGGGAAATCTGTTCCTGGAGAAAATAACAAATTGCTTCATTCTTAATTTCATCACCCAGAAGCCACCAAAGTTTTCCCAAATTTTTCCCATCTGGGGGGAAAATCCAATACCACTTAGAGTTGTAAGCTTGTGCTTGTTAGTATTCAGAAAGGCTGATACATTCATTGTAGATGTAAAGATGTGGGGGAAGGTTTAGGGATATTTTCATTTTTTATCTCCCACTATTATTCAGTGAGATAATATAATGGCAAGTCCATCAGCTAATCAGCACTTGATAAAAGGCATTGCACAAATTGTGAAAGGACAAAAAAAAAAAAACCCAAACAAACAAACAACCAATAGCATACAAATTCAAGGTAACTGAGGCTGAGGAAAGTTATCTGCAGAAGGTTTCCTTTTACACAGTTTCCATTACAGATGGAAGATGTTGTGAGAACTGATCACACAGTTTCAACTAGCACTCGCTACTGGCATGCCTGCAGGCTCTTTGGCACCTATGGGATAAGTGGGGCTTTTAGCATTCATGTCCTATAAACACTTTCATAAAAGTTTAATTTGTGCTTCATGAAGCTTAATGTAAGTAACCAGTGGCATCCAGCCAGGAAATCAATTTCTGCCTCAAATAAAGGAAAAGCAAAGAGCAAGCTATGCTTATCGCATGGGGTGTCTGCCCAGGATCTCAAATGCCTTTCTGGGGAGGAGAACCTGATAAGTCTGCACCGAGGAGTGCTTAGAATGCTAAGTGGCGGCAGCTCTCCCTGTCCACGTAATCTGAGAATCGTGAGCAGCTCTCTAATCTGCTTATTTGGCAACACTGGGAAATCTGTTCCTGAAGAAAATAACAAATTGCTATTCGTTCTGTTTAAATGTGCACAAAAGGCACTGTTAGAGTGTAAAAATTAATCTTTCTCTGTCGATAAACTGACTTATAATCAAGACACAACTGTTTTCTAAAGTGTAGGAAGCAGGTGCTGATGTGTGTGTAAAATGGACCTGCATCTTCTTTTACTACCAAAACCCAAGGCTCTCCTTGAACCCGGGCTTGTCACCAGGTTTTAGGGGTATGGCATTAACATTCTTCCTCTTCTAGGGATAGTGCAATGTCAAGAGTGTCAAGGATTCTATATTCTCACCTTGCTCTGCCACTCCATGTGTCATTCATGTGTTCATTCAGAAATATCTATTGAGCACTCACTGTGTGCCAGGCAGTCTTCTCAGTACCAAAGAAACAGCAGTGATCTTCCAGATCTTAAATGAAACACTTTTAGTTTTTCCCCACTGAGTATGATGTAAGCTGTAGGTTTGTCATATAAGGCTTTTGTTATGTTGAAATATGTTTCCTCTATTTCTACTTTTCTGAGAGTTTTTATCATAAATTTGTACTGGATTTGTCAAATGCTTTTTCTGCAGTTATTGATATGATCATATGACTTTTAGCTTTTATTTTGTTTACATGGTGTATCACCTTAATTGGTTTGTGGATATTGTATCAACCTTGTATCCCAGGAATCAATCCCGTTTGATCATGCTGTTTATTTCTTCTAGTGTATTCTTTATTTCAGATCTTGTGTTCTTTGATTCTGACAATGATTTGTATGGTTTCCTTTTTTTATGCTTACTATATCTTTGTTGAGGCTCTCACTGAGTTCATTCAGTTTTCGCCTAAGTTCCTCGAGCATCCTTATAACCATTGTTTTGAACTCTGTGTCTGGTTGATTGCTTGCCTCCATTTCATTAAGTTCTTTTTCTGGGGATTTTCTCTGTTCTTTCATTTGGGGCATGTTTCTTTGTCTCTTCATTTTGGCTGCATCTCTGTATTTGTGTCTGTGTATTACATCTACTATGTCTCCCAGTTTTTGTATGGTGGCCTTTTGTAGTAGGTGTCCTGTGGGGGTCAGTGGTATGTTCCCCCTTGTCACCTGATCTGGGTGCTCCAGTAATGTAGTCATGTTCCTTCTGTGGGTTATGTGACCCCTCCTGTTGTCGTTGAGTCTTGGTTGCTGTTGGCCTGTCTGAGAGTGGGGTAGACCCTCAGGCTTGCTGACTGTGAGCATTGACCCAGCTACAGTGTACAAGCCTCTGTGCAGGGGCTGACCCCATGAAGCAAAATTTGCCCCAGTGTGTTTGGTGCCTGATAAGGTCTCCCTTCGGATGTGGTTCTTGTCGTGCTAATTGGGTTTTGCTTTGTGCGTTCTGAAGTCTGTTACTCAGTGTGCTGGTTTTGGAGCCTCTTGGGTGGGGTTCAGTTCAATGTCAGACACTGACTGATGACCCCTGGGCTCCAAAGCAACCCACAATTTGTGGCTGCCTCTGCTGGGCTTGGGTGTGTGTGGGAAGGGTCAAGCTACCTACTAAGCTGGCTTCCACTAGCACTGAACCCAGGGGCAGGTAAGCAAAAGGCCCAGGGCACCCCAAGATTTGACTCTGCCTGCTGTTTTCTGTAAGGACTAGTTACTGAAAAAAACCTCTGGCTGTACACAAGTTGCATGAGATAGGTTCTCAGTGAGTCACCAGGTAGGGGTGAGTGGTGCTCACTAGGTTGATACAGATTCAAACTTGGTGCTAGTGCTGGGTCTGAGGCCACTTAGCCAAAGTCTCAGGGTACACCAAGGCCAGCCACCATCTGCCTGGGTCCTGAGGACCTTCGTGGTGGGGCAGGGTCTCAGGGAGTCATCAGGGTGAGGCCAGCAGAATTCGTCAAGCCAAAAACAGACCAACATTTGGATGTGTGGAGGGAGAATATTGCACAGAAACGGTGGTGCTAGTTGGATATTCAAGGGAAAAATGGCCCTTGCCCTAGAGCCACACAGCTCAGTCTCTCCCTGTGCAGCTCTGACATCACCTGAGTCTTCCTGGACCCCCTTGAGAGCCCTCCAAGAAAGTCTGCACCATGGGCCCACGCTGGCCACAGCCAGCAGACTCCTCCGCAGGGCAAGAGCTTGGCAGGCAGGGCCATAGTGAGTCAGGAGCGTGGGACTCATGCATTTCCCCAGGCTTATGCCTTATGGAAGGAAATGCTTGACACAGGAAAGATGACATCTGTGGGTGGTGTGTGAGAGGGATTCAGCACAGGGGCCTTGGTGGGTGTCCCTTTAGTCCTTTCCCTGAAGCCACACAACCTAATTTCTTTCTGTCTGATTTCATTCTCTATGCTGGAGCCCTTTAAGAGGGTGTCTGGGTTTCTAGAAAACTCTAGTCTCTTCCTGGCAGACAGAATCCCCACTAATTTTCACAGCCAGATGTTATGTGGGCTTTTCTTTCCAGCTCTGGTACTCTGAGCTTAGAAGCCTGGTATGGGATTGAGATCCCTTGCTTCTCAGGAGGGACCTTTGCAGTTGAGATATCCCTCCATATCCTCAACCACTGCACATGGGTGTGAGTCAACCTTTTTGCCTCTCTGCCCTTCCTATCAGTCTTGTTATGGCTTCTTCTGTAAATCCTTGGTTATGAGACTTACATTCAGCTAGTCTTCAGTTGGTTCAGGTTGATTGTCCTGTAATTTTGTTGTAATTCCAGTTTAGTCCTGGGAAGAGTTGAGTGTAACTTCCACCTACACTGTTGCCATCTTGGATCCTCCCTTTCCACCAACCCCTCATTTTCTCTTCTAGGAGTTTTATAGTTTTCTGTTTTACATTTAAGTCTGCAATTTATTTTGAATTAATTTTTTTTTTTTGCAAAGGATGCAATGTCTGTGTTAAGATTACTTTTTTTTTTTTTGTATTTGAAAATCCATTTGTTGAAAGACTATCTTTGCTTAATTGTATTGCCTTTGCTCTTTTGTCAAGAACTGGTTGACTATCTTTATGCAGGTCCATTTCTGAGCTCTCTGTTTCATTGATCAACTTGCCTATTCTTTCACTAAATGCCATGCAGTTTTGATTACTGTAGTTAGGTAGTAAGCCTTGAAGTTGGGTAGTGTCAATCTTCTGACTTCTTTCTTCTCCTTCAATATTCTGGGACTTTTTCTCCCTAAATAAACTTTAGAATCAGTTTGTTGATACAAAATAACTTACTGGGATCTTTATGGAGGTTGCTTTGAATCTATAGATCCATATGGAAAGAACAGATAATATTGGCAATATTTATTCTTTCTATCCACGAATATGCAACATCTCTACATTAATTTAGTTCTTTGATTTCTTTCATCAGTTTTGTAAATTTTCTCATATAGATACTTTACATATTTTATTAGATTATATCTAAGTATTTCATTTTTGATAGGTACTAATGTAAATGGTAATGTGTTCTTAATTTTAAGTTGCACTTGTTTATTGTTGGCATATAGGTAAATGATTAACTTTGGTATATTAACCTTGTATCTGGCAACTTGGTTTTGAACAGTTATTATTTCTAGGACATTTTATTGTTGTTGTTTCTTTTGGATTTACTACATAAACAATCATGCCATCTGTGAATAAAGATAGATTTGTTTCTTGTCTCCCAATTGATACACAATCTTTATTTTTGAGAAACTATTTTTTTAGGTTTATTTCAATGCCAATATGTTGTGTGTACATATATAAATAAGGAATTATTTATTATTTAGAAATAACATAAAAATGTGTGAAATTCTGAAATTTTACATCAGTCAAAAGTAATTGGTAAGAACAAATGCTGTATGATTTCACTCATATGAGATACTTACAGGAACAAAGTTCATAGAGACAGACAATAGAATGGTGGTTTCAAGGGGCTGAGAGTAGAGGAAAATGGAGAATTATTGTTTAGTGGATATAGAGTTTCAATTTTAGAAGATGATAAAAGTTCTGGAGCTGGTTGGTTGTGATGGTTGCACACTAATTTGAATGTACTTAATGCCATGGAACTGTGCACTTAAAATGCTTAGGATGATCAGTTTTGTATTATGTATATTTTATCAAAATTTAGAAAGGTGATTGTGGAATCTCCATACTTTTTTTCATAGTGACTGTACTAACTTACATTTCTACTGGCACTGTATGAGGATTCATTTTTCACATCCTCTTTTTATTTCTTGTATTATTGTTAACTACAGTCCCAATACATGAAATTGGTGCAAGGGGCTCCACCCCAGCTGCCGCCCCTGCCCTAGCA
This sequence comes from Myotis brandtii, assembly GCF_000412655.1. Classification (NCBI taxonomy): domain Eukaryota; kingdom Metazoa; phylum Chordata; class Mammalia; order Chiroptera; family Vespertilionidae; genus Myotis; species Myotis brandtii. The sequence continues at coordinate 17,784 of NW_005353597.1, read as the reverse complement.
GCCCTGGCTGCCTCGTGCCCCACCCCCTCCCACTGGTTGTTCCAGAAGGTCCTCTTGTCTAATTAGCATATTAGCTCTTTATTATATAGGACTAGAGGCCTGGTGCACAAAAATCTGTGCACTCAGGGGGCGGGGGAGGGGGGGTCCCCCAGCCTGGCCTGTGCCCTCTCGCAGTCTGGGACCCC
>NW_005353597.1:14764-17401 GCF_000412655.1 Myotis brandtii | reverse complement strand
TGTGCAGGAGGCAGCTGATTGATGTTTCTCTCTCATCAATGTTTCTAACTCTCTATCCTTCTTCCTTCCTCTCTGTAAAAAATCAATAAGAATATATTTTAAAAAATGATGATTGGCTTTTTGTTGCTGATGAAAGGTAGAGCCCTCACCCACTGCACTGATAAAGCAAGATTGTGAGGGTGGTGTGTTGTTTTGTTTTTACTTACACAATGCACCTGTTATCAACATGGTTAACAAAAACTCTAAAATCCAAATAGTCTCTAGAAAAGTGTAAGCTTTAAGGGAGTAACGAAGCAGTGACACAAATGTAATTAAACCAGGTCCTGTCCACCCAGGAGTCTCTCCGCGAAAAAGAACATCTGTTCTCTTTCCCCTTCCTTTTCCCTCTTTGGTAGCTGTGATTGTGACGTTACCACCCATACATGATACTTTCACTCATTCAGAGGCATCCATCGGTTTTGTTTTCCCCAAATGGAAATATCTAATTAATTTTTACTTATACAAATAATAAATGCCCACATTCTCTCTGTAAACCTTTAACTATTTGACACAGATCATTCCTCTTTGAAACCAACCTAATTGAAACCACCCTCCCTAATCCAGAGCGAGCATTCCCTTCCAGACTTTTCTGTGTTTACCTTTACCTCTACCTGTATCTCTAGCTACATACAGGTTAGATTTCAGAACAACATATACAGTATAAAAAATAAAGCACTTGAACAAGGTGCCTATATACACGTAGAATGTATCCATATTCTCTTACTGAGGAGTCTGTCACCCCATGGGTCTCAGGGTCTTTCTATGTCTCTCTATCAAAATCCCCCTGCCCTCCCCCCCCACCCCCGCTCATTTTTACTGCTTCCTCATAGTGCCTGGAATGACTCCACAATTGACTCAGCACTTCTCCTACCGTTGAGCATTGAGTATTTCCAGATTTTCACTGTAAATATTGCCGGGAACCCCCAGGAGCACACTGCATCCTAGAGTGATGACTTCCTCAGTGATATTTCCCCCTCACAAGAACTTAGGCTCCTTATCTTCAGAGACCTGCGCATCCTGACTCTATTGTGGTAAGCCCTGGCCATGGGGTCCTCAACAAAGACTTGTGAAACAGAACAATGATGAGCAATGAGCTACACACATGGTTGCTGTATAAATTCATGTAAGCAATAGAAGGTTCTGGACAGCTTTCTTACATATTTTTTGGAGTAGTAAAGAATAAGGTGAAATTAGATTCATGAGGATAGCCCTAAAGAAACAGCATTTAGAAAAAAAATTACTAAATCAATGGCAGTTTCATTGCCTACTGAATCGACAGAATTTTTTTAAAAGATAAAGTGACTCATTGGTTTTAACCATTAGTTGTTTGCAGGAAGCTAATTCCAGCAGATCATAAATGCAAGAAGTTCATCAAAAGGTTGGTGGACCTTGAGCCTTCAGCAAGGGCTGGAAAACACATATTATTGCCTGTTGGAAATGGCTAAGGGCATTTCCCCAAACCTGAAAAGGATGCATAAATGATTGCTTGCTGCCAGACAGCTGAGGGCATTTCAGTCTACATGTTATTGCCTCTTGCTGGCCAAACACCTGAACAGCCGAAGGCAGTTCCTCCAATCCAACAATACCTCTGTATACTAAACCTTGGCCTTTGGTATGTATATCTACCTTGCTTTAGGACAATTTGTGTTAATAAAAAGCAAAGGGTCCAGAGAGACAGGAGAACTTGGTTCCTTTAGCTACGTCTTCTCTGGCTCCCCAAAATGCCTTCCAAAATTATGTTTTGTCTCTGGACTCTAATTTACACGCAGCCCTTCTCTAGATTCCTGAACCCTTCTGGATGCTGGACAAGACCCCCAGCAGTTGTTTATCTACTTGCCTTTGTTGACATGAAATCCCAGACAGGTTCATTTCGTTCCAGTGCCTTTGCCAGGCCAGCACCCAGCTCCAGAACGAACCTACCGGCCCTGGCCTCGCACCCTGATGCATCTGGCCAGCTGAAAAGAAAGGTGGGTGAGTGTTCTCTCAGTAGCTGGACATGACGTATTTCAGGGATGTCAGGCCTGTCAGGCTTCCCTATAGTAGAAAATCCACCATAGGAAAGGCACCTTGGGTCCTTCTCCAGCTGCTGCTTGATTGACTGGGTGATCAGCAGAGTCTCCTATGTACCGAGCACCTTCTCTGAGCCAGACACATGTGTATGTGCTACCAACAGTCACCCTGTATTGACTGGTCTTATGAATATATCACTAATGGAGGCTGAGCTGAAGAGAGGTTCAACAGCTGAGGGTCAGGTGGAGCAGCAAAGATTCTATCTGATCCTAGAGGCCAGGCTCTGCCCAGCACCCCTGTATTCCATTCCAGCAAATCTCACTGAAGCAGCCCTGGGCCTACCCCCACCCCCTAGCTCTCACCCCCAAGCAAGGCCAGTTCTGCCCTGGTTCAAGGATTGGTGCTTATGGCACACCACTCTGGACTCTCTCCCTATTCTAGCAACTTTCTTTTCATGACCTAAACCCTTTCTCCTTTATCAACCACGTGTCTTCCCTGCACACTCCGCAAACAGCTCCCAAGAGCCCACCTTAGGCAAGGTGAGGGCAGGTGCCTTTTGAGCTGCATAGCCAAGCCCCCAGGCAGTCC
>NW_005353597.1:11719-14729 GCF_000412655.1 Myotis brandtii | reverse complement strand
CCGCAGCCAGACCTGAAAAATGGTTGCTGGAGACAGGACCAAGTTGTGGCTGGCACCCGCGTGTGACAGCTGTGGCTGCAATATCGTGGTGGCCCCACCCATCAGAAGCTTTCCGGGAGGCTCCCAAGCTGGGTCTCTCACATGGATGTCCCTGGGAGTTGGCAAGTCACTCACTCTGACAGCCTCTTCCTTCCCCTGGGGACAGCCTCACTTTTCCTTCAGGAAAGGCAAGGCTCCCAGGACAGGAAGTTCCACACCCAGCAGGACCAGCACTCAGCCAGGCTGTCAGACTCAAGGGAGGCAGGGGCAGAGTACAGAATGCATGGGAGTGGGCTGATAAGGCAGTAAACTCAAGGATTCAATCACTTGCAATCTATACACAAAAAAGCCATCATTACAGGGAATCATGAGGACTTCTCTAAATATATAGAAACCCCTGGATAAACTGAGACTATTTTGTGCCACATATTGAAGAGGCCCATTAAGGCATAGAAAGAATATGTGGTATTTTTTAGGAAATAGTTTTACATAGAAGCCATGACATTCCTCTTTAAATCTTTACTCTTTTTATTTCCTGACTATTATTTTCCATTGATTTAGTATCTTTCTAATAATCATCAATTTTTCTACCATTCATGTAAGTCACTAAGTCATTTTGTTTTATTATTTCTGTGTTCATTTTTTCCCCCAAGCAATGCCTTTCCTTTGTAAAGCAATAAGGGACCCATTGCTTAATCCCACCTTTACTAAATCCTCTAAAATTTTTAGCATTTTCACTGTGTTTAATCTCTGTTCTTTCACTCTCAGACTGTCAGGTGGAGCAGCAAAGTGTCTATTTGATCCTAGAGACCAGGATCCTAACCTACTCCATTCTACTTTATGTGGATGAATTGTTTTTCTCATGACAGTTTGGAGGGAAAAAATGGTATACATATAGAAATTCTTCAGAAACAAACACCCTAACTTTTAAAAATAAGTAAAGGATCTGAAAAGGTACTTCACAAACTAATATATCTAAATAGCTAATAATGTTTCTTAATATCATTGGTCACCAGGTAAATGTAAAGATGATCAAAATCATCAGCCACCTGGAAAACATCAAAGCCATAATGAGACACTGCTATACATAAAAAACGGGTTAAAATTAAATAAATACCAAGTGTTGATAAGGATGTGGGTCAATTGGAATTCAAACAATTTGGAAAATTGTATGGGAGTATTTTCAAAAGTTCAATTACACCAACCCTACTATCCAGACATTTCATAGCTGGAGACATTTCACCAACCCCCCCCACCCCCCCCCCCCCAAAAAAAAAAAACAAAAAACAAAACATGGACAAGGATATTCATCGCAGCACTATTAATAATAGCTAACGTGTAGAAATAATCCAAATCAATATAGATGTCAAAATAAATCTGAACATCCACCAATGGAATAGTATAGGCACACAAAACAAAACAACAAGGTGAATCTCACAGACCTGACATCGAGCAAAAGAAGCCAGACACAAAAGAGCACATAATATGTGGATGATTCTGTTTATCTGAAGTCCAAGATTCAGAGAAGGCAGACCAGAGGTTTCTTCTGACTGATGGGCAGAGGCAGGAGAGAGGGGAGCTGGCAGGGCTCCACATCTTGACCTGGGCAGGGGTGATGCATACAGGCATTCATTCAATCATGCAATTAGAGTCTGTGTTTTTGACTGCATGTATTTTTAAGCCTCAGTTAAAAACAACAACAACAACTAGAAACTTGGCACCTATTTAGTTGAATGGAATATGCAGAACTTATTTAGATCCTGTTTTGAATAAAATATCTGTAAAAAGGCATGTATGAAGCAATCAGGAAATGGCAAAGTGACTTGATACTATTGAATGTTAAGTAATTCTTATATTTGACATATGCTAATGGTGTCACAGGCTGTATTGCTTATGCCCTTATCTGTTGGAATCCATGCTGAAGGTTGACCTGATATGATTTTTGGGCTTTGCTTCAAAATAACCAAACGGGGTCTGGGAGGAGAGATTGGTACAGAGGGCACAGGCTGGGACCACAATGACAATGGGTGTGAGGGATTTACTGTACTGTTCTCTGTACTTTTGTGTTTGTAAAGAAAATTCCATAATTAAGAATTGTACTTTTGCCCTAACTGGTTTGGCTCAGTGGATAGAGCGTCGGCCTGTGGACTGAAAGGTCCCAGGTTCGATTCCAGTCAAGGGCATGTACCTTGGTTGCGGGCACATCCCCAGTAGGGGGTGTGCAGGAGGCAGCTGATCGATGTTTCTCTCTCATCGATGTTTCTAACTCTCTATCCCTCTCCCTTCCTCTCTGTAAAAAATCAATAAAATATATTTATAGTCACTCAGTGTGTGCGTGCACTTCCGGGACGCCCTGCATTGTGCTGGATGATGTAGTGTTTAGTGCTGGTGTGAACCTTACAGATATGAACCAAGGAGGGCCCGGCGTGCCTTCGCACCGTACTGTACAATTTACTTTTGCCGTAATTCAAAGAATGGCAGACAATGCGACCGTTTTATCTGTCAGAAGCGTCTGTCGGTGAATATTTGATTTGATTTTCTCCGCAGTGAGAGCCCGCGCTGTGACAGATGCTGCTCCGTGTCCCTTCTAGGCGGAGAGGGAGCTTTGTGAGACTGTCCCTGGGGGTGGGGGCTGTCCCTGTTGGAGGAGGCCTGGTCAGTGCTGCCGCTGGACACCGGGTCCGGGGGCTTTGCTTCCTAGACTGTCCGGGGTCGGTGACACTGCAGTGACCTGAGGAGGGGACACGGAGGCCGAGCAGGTCTCCTAAGAGCTGCACGCACGGCTCCAGAGGAGAGACTGTGCTGGGACGTGGGGCGGGCGCCCAGGGTGAAGGGTGGGTGGTGCCCAGGCAGAGGGAAGCCTGTGTCTCCGCCCCTGGAACTCCTGGGTGTGTAAACTGCCTCAGAATCTCGCCTCCAGGCTGGACCAAGGACCTTTGTGTGAGCTCAGCACCAGCTCAGGTGCTGGACT
>NW_005353597.1:2775-11482 GCF_000412655.1 Myotis brandtii | reverse complement strand
TTTGAAGATCTTGTCTTACAAAGCATGAGACAGACCAGGCTTCCGTTCAAAGACCAGGAGCAAAGGATTCTTAAAAAGCAACTGGCCGAATGAAGAACATAGGTGCTAGTGAGGGTGGCCCATCCTCCACTTCCACACTGCTGACCTGGAGGAGCTTGAGAGTTTTGAGAATCACATTAGGCAAACTTTTCACTTGGCTCTTTTATCTACTCAGGATTTTGCTGAAGGCAAAACAAATTGTCTGTGTCCCACTGTGTATCTCTGTAGAAAGTCTGTACCCCATAAAAGTGAGCGGGTGACAATTAAAAACAAGAGTGAACTCTTAAAAATCGCTGCTTGTGCCTGAGAGCAATTGACCAACTTCTATTCAGGGTCTGATCTAAGGCCAAAGGGAGGTTCTTGATTCCATATACAAAGGAGGTTAGGCTTTCACATTTTACCTTTTATTGGTCTTCAGCTCAGTCTTACATTTTTTATAATTTCTTTTATTTTTATTATTGACAACTCATTTTAATAGAATTTGCTGTTTGGAGCACTGTCTAGTTCACCAAACTGCAGCATACATAGTAATAAAATGTAAATTGTTCTTATTAAATAATTAATAATTTATGCGACTGTGGGAAATTGAAAACTAAGAATTACCCATTAGTCAAACATACCAGAGGTGACTATGACTAACATAAACAGAGGTTTCTAAATGGAGCCCTTTCTCCCTCTCTGGAGTTTTAAGTCCTGTGTCTCTTCCTTCCTTTCCATATTATAAGGAGACACACACACACACTATATATAGTTGAACGTTCTTAAGGTTCCTGTGAGTTTAATGTAAAGCACAAGTGGTCAGTTCCTCAGGCCTCAGCAGAATGTACTGGGAAATGGCCCTTTAACAATACATTACCAGGAAGTATCACTGTAATAACAGAGGAAGGGTGGGTAGCCCTGGCTACTTTGCACTTCTGTTCTGCACCCTCCCAGCCTCTGAGTCACTGAACTCCTTTCTTATCAGTCTCCCCACCAACCTCCCTACCTTCCACAGACCCTGCCTCTGACCTTGCCTGCACCTTCACCTCCTCATCTAACTCTGACCTCACCCAGTCCTGTAAAGCCACCAGCTGCTGACCAGCTTTCGTGTCAGGACAAGAAGAAAGGTTAGAGAGGATCTGAGCTAAGCATGGATTTCAGATGTGCAGGATAAATCCTTAGCTGGACCGATCAAGAGAAAAGGAGCAACTCTAATTTCCAACATCAGAAACGAAAGAGGGAGCAACGATGTAGATTCTGCAACAGCAAAAGAATCATCAGGCAATATTGTGGGCAATGTTATGCCAATAAATTTCACAAGTCAGAGGATATGGACACATTCCTTGAAGAATGTAACTTAAGAAATGTATAAAAAAGAAAAAAATACTTGAGATATGAATCATCCCAGCCAAGGTTACAGAGCTCAGAAATCAGTCCAACAGCTTCAGGGTAAAATATGAAGAAACCAAATAGTGACCCTAGATAGAGAAGAAATGTCTTAATACTGTGCTTGCTGTAGTTTCCAGAATCAACAGAGCATAGCCTGTAGACTGTGTCAAATATTTTAGATTTGGGGAGGGTGTGTCTTTGATTATATCAAATTAAGGAATGTGCCTCTGACCTTCATGCTTCTCATTCATGAAGCCTAAAAATGGTCTATTGGACATGGGAAAGTCAGTGGAAAGGGAGAGTGTTGGATGAGGTAAGACAGCAGAGAGCCAGAAGTCCTGGAGGCAGATAGGAGGAGTGCAAGCATGGCAGCCCAACACCCTCTCAAAGAACTAAAACTCCCTATGGCCTTAAAGCCAAGAGATTCTAGTAGTCTTAAGGTTACTTCCTTTCTCCTGGAAAAACTTACACAAGGTATTTACATCTTTTATGTTCTCTATAATTATTTTTCCAAATCAGTCATATTTATACAAGTGTTGGATAGTTTTCCAGTTGTTTCACAGAAATGTACATTTTTATTTATTCCTTTATATTCTTCCCATTCTTTAGCCTGTTTAATTGTGTCTGGGTTTTAGTATTTCTCTTAGTCTAGAGCAGCTTAATTTCAAGGTCCATGTTTTTTTTAGAATCCCTTCCCTTTTCCTTTAGCTGAGGCCCCATGAACCCTTGATGACTCTGTCTGACCCCCTACTTTTGTCCCCATAATCTTGAGAACCTATGTTGGTTTTGGCCGTGATAGTTGGCAGATAGCTTGGTACTATGTAAAAATGCTTTTTTTTTTTTGGTTTCCATTTTATAGGCTAAATATGGAAATACAATGAGAGTAATTTAGTTTGTAAAGTTTCAGAAAGAATCAGGGGTTCTGCGTTTAGACTGAAGTGACAAACAAAAGGAGGTCTTCCTTGGGCAATGCAACCTTTTTCATCTTCTCCTTGACATGCATTCAGGTTCCAAACTTGGGATTAGTTTTTGCTTCTTCCTCTGCTTAGGAGAGCTTTGGCACTACTAAGCTCGGCCCCAGGACTGTGTCCTCTGTGATGCTTTGGAGAATATTTTCCTCCAGAGGAAAATATATGACTGTGAGGATGAATTAGTGTTTACTACATTAACAAGTATAGAGAGTGAGTTTTTCAGAGGAATTCCCTTATTTATAAGTGGGGTATTAATATAACTCTCCATTTTACTAGTAATTGGGGCATTAAACTTTCCATTTTGAAGACATTTCAAACTTCCAAGTACTGTACAAAGAACTTGTTTTACCCCTGAAAGCATTTAAGAGTAAGTTGCTGACATGTATACTCATCACTCGGAATATGGAAATGTGTCTTGCCTACAAACAAGGACATTCTCCTACCCAACCACAATAAAAACCTCACAATCAGGAAAGTAACATGGATGCCTTACCCCATCTAGCCCTCAGACTCCATTTAGGCGTCATCGATTATCCCACCAATGCTTTTTCTAGAAACGGGTTTTAGTTCAGAATCACACGTTGTGTTTAGTCAGCATGTATCTTTCGTTGCCTACAAGCTAGAAGAGTCCCTTGCTCTCTCCTTGACTTTTATGACTGACATTTTGAAGAGTCTGGGCTACAGAATATTCCTTAAATTGTCTTAGTCTAATGTTCTCTTGTGATTAAATGCAGGGTATGCATCTTTAGCAGGAACATTAGGCCTGATGGGATCACTGGTGAATTCTAACAAACATCTGAGGAAGAATTCTTTACTATTTTCTTTTCGGAAGATAAAATCAGAAGAAATAGTTCTTCCTCATTCTGTGAGGCCACCATTACCCTAATGTCAAAACCAAAACTAAGAGTAATAAAATGTAAATTGTTTGATATGACTGCATGTATTTTTAAGCCTATGTGTGAACATGTTTTTACATAGTTCAACATATTTGGGTTAGAAAGCCATCATTATTCCCACGCACCCAGAGCACAATTCATATTACTCTTCATATCTTTCTTGAGCTATCTGTGAGGCCACCATTACCCTAATGTCAAAACCAAAAAAGATGTTACAAGAAAAGAAAGGGCAGATCAGATGAATGCAAGACGGCTGGAAACTCCATCCGCTTGCTCCCAGCCCCAGCCCCACTGCAGCTTAATTGCAGAGCGATCGACTTGAAAACCCAGTTGAAGTAAGTTGATCTGAACTTTTACTAGGCTACACAGGAGCATGGAGGAAGACAGAGGACACGCGAGAGGGTAAGCCCCCTCGCACAGGTGTGGCGGCTGGGAAGCTGGAGGGATATTGCGTGGCGGAGCCCCTTCCCTGGAGTGGGGTCTCAGCCCCACAGAGGGATCCCCAAACTAGGGCAGCAGAGACAGGGAGGGGAGCCTGCATAGGAGCATGGGGTGGTGGGAATCAGTGGGGATTTGGTCCATCTGGGAGACTCGGACTGCACCAGCCCAGAGAAAAAAAATGATCCTATTGTTTCAAAATCAGCCTGGGAAGTGAACTCCAGTCTGTGACTGTGGGAGGGGCCATCTGGCAGTGCTGGGAGTGGGGGGAGCCTGCTCAGTACACCCAGCAGAGGCTTTGAGGGGCCCTCTATTCTCTGGAAGGGCTTTGGACAGAGAGCCCATCAGAGAGGAGACTGTGTGGCTTGGGAAGGGGGATGGGTCCTGCCCACCTGGGGCACACTGGCAGCGCCCCTCCCCCCACCTGCTGCCTTGCTGTGTTCCAAGGTAAAGCCAAACGGTGCTGCTGGGTGCTGCTGATGTCCCCACCAGCTGGTTTCAAGGTGGGAAGCTGCTCTGGTCTGGTGCCTTTCTCCATAGAGTCAGCAAAGCTCCTCTGCTCAGCTACAAACTGCTGAGGCCTCTAGAGAATGTTCTCTGTGACAGAAACCAGGCTCCAACCCCCTTGGGAATGAATGCCAGCTGAGCACAGCTGGCTCTGAGCCTGGCTGGGAATAGAAAGAACAAGACAGACAGATCTATATACTTTTCTCTTCCATTATCATTCCATTGTATCTGGAACCCGACACAGGAGATGAGAATGCTAGCGATGAATCTGGGGCTAGATGCCGTGGCCAATCCCATCTCACTCCCTGCACTGCGGGGTCATTTCCATCTCTCTTTTACTTTGACAAGCATATTCGTCATCAGAGGTGAGTGGCATTATTCAAAGCAGCTGCTAGTGCCAGCACCCCTCACCCCTACCCTACCACACTGTCTCAAGCAGTGGTCTTTCCCAAAAAGCAGGGGTCCATGCCCAGCTCCACGGGTGTAATTATCCCTTTGCTCTCTTCAAATACCTGAATACACACATGCATATGCACACACACATGCAAATACACAGTCACACACACACATGAAATAATGTACCTATCAGAGGTGCCTGCAGGGAGCAGAGGTCTCACTTTCCCACTGCACCCTGCACAGAGGCAGAGCACAGAGAGCCTCTTCCTGCAGCTGCTCTTACTTTGTCTTTGTCTGGACACTTTGGGGTTCAGTCTTCACCACAGAGAGAAAATACTTAAAATACCATTGACCTCAAGCCTCCGGGAGATGCCCTGTGCATGGGGAAAGTACATGGCTATTGAAGTTCGGGAGGGCTTTGAATTCCTTCCACCAGTGAGACAACAGACTGCACCCCCTAACTTATAAGATTGAAAGAGAGAAATGCAGCAAGAACAAGCAGAGAGGTCATGTTAGCACAATGGCAGGACATTGTTTTCATAATTGTGTATATTTTATATTAAAACATTGGTGACACCATAGCTGCTAAATTGAGCACTAAAAGTTCATTATGTGATAGTGTCACTTCACATAAATTCTAGGGCAGGAGCCACAAAAATGCCTCCAAGAATCTTGTCTCGAGGTTGCTCAGAGCCTCATGGGGCAGGTACAGGCGCACGTAGTGCATCAGTGGGTCCTGGTGAAGCAGAGGTGGTCTCACCTGTGAGCCACAAGCTGAGCCATTTAATGCTCCCCCCGCACTAAACAAATGAAGTTGGGAAACATTCAGAGAGTCATGTATGACCCAGACCTAGAAACACAACCCATTTCCATTAATAATCAAGTGGAACATAGAGAGAGGGAGGACACTGAGCCAATAAACCTAACACCTAGAGGTAATCAGGTTGGTGTTCAATGATGTGGCTGTCACAGAGTCATGGTGTGGAAGAGACTGACCAAACCTGTTCTGTTGTTCAAAAGGAGGAGAGAGGGCTGGACAATCAGTGTACACAGGTCACCTTATGGGAACAGAAGTACAAACTCTTGCCACCCTGGGAAGATGGCATTGGTGACTTCTTGGTTCATGGAAAGTGGAACCTTGTCATCAATGGTCTTAAACCCAGTCTCACTGGCATGATGATTTAAAAGATGAATTATTGTCCATGACCCAAAGCCATTAAAATGGCATTATCTTCCTCTTCATTGTAATACTTTTGTCCAGGTCAAATCAGATTAAAATGAAGAGTGGAAAATTCTATGAAAGATGAGGGGAGAAATCCACAAAAAATTGGGAAGGGAATTAAGAAATTCAATCAATATTTAACAGATATTTATCTAGTATTTACATGTGCTGATACTGTTGTAGGTCCTTGGAGACATCAGCGAACAAAACCAGGTCCTGGCCTTCATTCAGCATATATTTTAGCATTTAGAGACAAGCAAAAGAGATATAATGAGCAAGTGAATTATCTAGAAAATGGTAAAGAGCAGAGAAGATTTGGGTCAGGGTAGAAGGGGCAGCATAGTTGCAGAATTAAACGAAGTGGTGAAGTCACCTCAACGAGAAGGTGACATTTGAACAAAGATTTGATGAAAGTGAAGGCATGAGCCAGGCTAATAAATGGGGAAGGAGTGTTCTGGAAAGAGGGACCAGCTCATGCCAAGGCCTTAAGCAGGGAGATGACTGCATGTTTCAGAGGCCAGTGCAGCCACCACACAATGGGCAAGCGAGAGTCGTAGGAGCTGCACTCCTACAGAACCCAGAATAGTAGTCCTGCAACTATGGCGAGGACTTACCTTTTATCCTAAATCATATGGAGGAATTAAAGGTTGTTAGCAAAGAAGTGATGCTGGTGACTTAAGTTTTAGAAAATAATTATTTACTCTGGCTATAATGTCTGGCCAGCTTCTGGATGTATTCTGAAATAGAGCCACTAGGGTTTATGACACATTAACTGTGGGATGTGAGAGAAAATGCAGAACCGAGGATAAGGTCTGGCCTGAGCTATTAACCAGGATGGGGAATGTGGCAGATGGAGTGGATTCAGATGGGGGAAAAAACAAGAGTTCTGCTTCAGCCACAATGAGCTGGCGATGTCCTTTAGAAGTCTAAGTGGAAATATTGGGTAGGTAATTGGATATATGAGCCTGGAGTTTGGGGGGAAGAAGGTTTGGCTTAAAAGATATAAATGAGGCAATGGGGATGTCACAGTCTATGGATTGTATTTAAAACCACAAGACAGGGTGGGATCATCAAATGAGAGGGTATCAATAAAAATAAGGACGAAGGACTGAATCTGAGGCATTCCAAATGACAAGGTCATCAACAAAAGGAGAACCAGTGGAGGTGGCTGAGAAGGAAAAGCAGGTACACATGGTCTCCTAGAAGCCATGTGAGAAATTGTTTCAAGGAGAAGGTATTACTGAGTTAAGGCAAATGCTGCTGATGGGGCAAGTAGGATGAGAACTGAGAATTGAGCTTTGGCTTTAGCAACATGGAGGTCACAGTGACCTTGATACGTTTTAAGTGGGTGTTGGTGACTAAATCCTTATCATCGTGAGATCAGGAGTAAGTGGGAAGAGATGAATTAGTGACAGTGAGTGAGTTTTGCTTCAAATGGGAAGCAAGAAAATGATGCAGAAGCTGGGGAGGAAGCAGGGTCACAGTCAGTTTAAAATGAGAGAAACAGTAATATGCTTGTTGAGTGATGGGAAAGATCCAATGGAAAGCATGATGATATAAGAGAGAGAAGGTTGAATCACTACAGCAAAGTCCTAAATGACAACCCTGAGAACGTGGCACAGGTGAACAGATGGGCATTAGACAGGACTGTGGTGTCCACCTCTGGAAGAGGCAAGAAGGTAGAGGTGAGAGTACAGGGGGAGGTGAATCAATAAAGGTAGCAAGAACTTCTCTGGTTGCTTAATTTTTTCCAATAAACTTAGAAACTAAGAGAGAAGGTAGGGTGGAATATTGGAGGTTTGATGACAGAGAGGCTGTGATATGGCCATTTAGAAGAGATTGAAATAGAGACATACAATGTGATTGCCGGGCCATGGGGGTTCAAGGCCCTGAATTTAAAGACAGAACTGTCATCATGGCAGGTGTTTTTCTACAGTCATGTTTATCTTCGAAAGAGACCGGCATGGAATGGGCAGAGAGTTAGATTTAACCAGAGCTGTGGTTTGTCAAGTTAGAAGAAGAGTAAGACAACGCTTATAGTGATTGACCAAGAGCTTTGCGCTAAGTAAGGAGAGATGTGAGGAGGAGCTTCATATCTGTAAGCATTTCAATGGCTCTGTATTTCAGGTGCCCTCTGGACCCAGCATTGATGGCCCCTGCTGTTCAGGAGGGAGTGAGCATCAGACAGTTCAGGGTTTATTGGAGGATCTGAGACAATCCTGGAGCTGCAATGATGACATAGAACCCGCAGAGTGACATCTCAGGAGAGCTAATGTGCAAAAGCCTTGGGGAAAGATGTGGCATAAGGGGATCAAAGATGGAAAGTTAAACTGAACTATTTAACTCAAGAATTAATTTGCTCCAATGACAGAAGACAGGGCATCCCAGAGACAGAATTCAGAATTATTGTGCACAAAAAGGAGAGACCACTGTTGCTGTCAGGGACAGGAACTCTTTGTGCAGCCTCACTCTTCTGGGTTGAAACTGCAGGGTGAGTGGGTTAGAATACCCCCTCAGCCCTATTGGCACCCATCTCCTTGGATCGGTGGCCCACCCCCAAGACTGACCTGTGTTAAGCAGGCGTTGGACCAAGGAATGCTTGGAGCTCCCCAGGAAGTGGCTGGCAGCCACTTCAGTTCTGTAAATGACAACTTGGGGAAGCAGAACAGCTCCTGGTCCAGGCATGCAGAGACGTAGCCTGGGCAGAAAGAGCCAGTGATGGCTGGTACCCAGTGCAAGAGCAGGGTTAGGAGGGACCAGGGGTGCAGGACAGAGCATTCAACCCAGGGAACCAGATATGCCCACCACTTCCTGGGCACCAAGACCAGCCTCAAAATGACTTTACTCTGAGCCAACGAGCTTCAGGCATA
>NW_005353597.1:0-2551 GCF_000412655.1 Myotis brandtii | reverse complement strand
CAGACTGCAGGAAGGGGCAACAGCCTGGATGAAAACAGGAAGTCTGGAACGGAGAAGAAAATGCTGGGTTAGTTGGAGGTGCTGTAAGGAACCAGAGTTCTGTGGCCCTACCGTCACTCCGTGGATCATTGAGGAATGTTAATACCCAGAGCTAAAGGCAGAGGCATCTTTAGAAACAAAAGACAATAAAGGCTCTATTCACAACACCCACGATAAGGAAATAGTCTCCGTGTCCAGATGACTGGATAAGGAAAATGTGGGACATTGACGTGGTGGAATATTATTCAGGCACACAAGAAGGAAACTGCCATTTGCGGTAGTGTGGATGAACCTGGAGAAATCACACCAAGTGAAATAAGCCGGGCAGAGAAAGACAAGCACTGTAGGACCTCACTCCTGTGGAATCTAATGAGGGGCTTGGGGAAGCCGGCCCCATATAAACAGAGTAGAAAGGTGGTCCCCGGGAGCTGGCAGGTGGGGAAATGGAGTGATATTGGACAAAAGGTACAAACTTTCAGTTAAAAGTTCTAGGGATCTAACGTACAGTACAGGGATTATAGTTAACAATACTATTGTCTACAATTTTGCTAAGAGAAATGCTATATTTCCACTAAAAAGAAAATGGTAACTGTGAGATGTGAGAAAATAGATGCATGAATTAACTCGATTAATCATTTCAGTGTATATGTCTATCAAATCCTCATGTTGTACACTTTAAATATATGCAATGTTACTTGTCAATTATAACTCAGTGAAACTGAAGGAGGGAAAATAAAACGGTTGTCAAATCCTTACTCGCTCTCTTGCTAGGCTGCTGAGCACCCCTCCTCTTTCCTGGCCTCCCTTTTCTCTACTTCCGCAGGCTCATCTCAACACTGATGAGGACCAGGAAGAGACAAGGTTAGTACAACCCAGCCCAGTCACCCAGAGAGGTAGCCATGCCCGAAATGCATGCGTTGCAGGACTCGGAGCTCCAGGTGAGCAGGGGTCGGGGAATCGGAAGATGTGATTCTTCATCTTCAAAAACAAGTGGCTACCTGAGGACCTGAGGCTCGCTCCCCAGGTGTGGGAGGGACAGGGAAGCCTTTCTACCCTGGTTGGGCTGCCCCACTCCCTGGACGTGTGAATGGAGAAAGCGGAGCACCTGTCACTTATCTCCACTGAGCCGCTGAGCGGAAGTCAGAGGCTGTGCACAAGGTAAGCTTCTCCACCAGCCTGAACTGGGGTCCCCAGAGACTCTACAACTCAAGGTTCATGTTGGAGGAGCAGGCTCACCCCCTGCCTTGAGCTCTACTGGCTTCTCTGAAAGGGGTGGGGGGAAGCCTTGGCCAGTCTGCAATAAACCACGAAACACCATCCTCTGCTGCCCTCTGCTGCCCGTACTGCCTCATTGCAGCTAGTTCAGAGCGGAGCTGTAAGAACATCCTGCATTAAACTGATTTCTCTTCCACCTGCGTTTATACATGTCACTTTACTGGCATAGATAACCTGAACGACAATTCTTTACATTAAGCAAACGGCAGGCTTACCTTTAACCTGGGGCAGGACTGACTGCCTAGATCAGTGATGGCGAACCTTTTGAGCTTGGCGTGTCAGCATTTTGAAAAACCCTAAAACTCTGGTGCCATGTCACATATAGAAATTTTTTGATATTTGCAACCATAGTAAAACAAAGACTTATATTTTTGATATTTATTTTATATATTTAAATGCCATTTAACAAAGAAAAATCAACCAAAGAAATGAGTTCGCGTGTCACCTCTGACACGCGTGTCACAGGTTCACCATCACTGGCCTAGACAGTGTCCGGTCCAGGAAGCCCCCCAGCAGGGTTGGCTAACCATGCTCTATGAAGTTTTAGCTGACATGTTAGTAAGTGTCACAGATCTATCTGATAGGAAACCAGGTGGAAAAGTAAGAAAATGTGTTAGCACTGCTCATAGCTCTTTTCTGCGGCCTTCCAGCTCTTCAGGTAGGGTGACTGGGCTGGTCATCGGGGATGCTAAAATGTTAAAGTTTGGGAGCTTCTCATCCTCTCTGACAGCAGAATAACGAGCCCTGAGGGCTATGTGAGCTTTCTTCAGAGCTGGCTGCACCATCCCAACCACACCTAGCTACTGGGTGGCTCGTGCAGACCCCACTGGCACCGAGCTGTAGCTTCTGTGCCTGTGTGTGCGAATCAGCCAGGTATGTAGCTGCTTGTGTCAAACACCGAGGTTCACCATGTCCCCAAAGATGGATTGTGGTCCTACTATGCTAGGGCTTTGCTCCCTGCTCTGGGAACAAGAGAATATTCCAAGCAGAGACGAACCCCAGCCCCAGCCCCAGCCGAGGGAGCATTCACGGACATTTCACTAGCTCTCCAATGGCACCTTGTTGGAGAAGCCCAGAGTCTCTAACAGCCTGGAATCTAGGTGGTTTAACTGTAGCCCCAAAGAGAAAATGCTTCCATGCCCCCAGAGCTAGCTAGGGGCCGTCTAGGATAGGCATCATTCCCCCTGACCTGTGTTCTTACTGAGCTTCCCCCTGCCTCCCAGGTTGAGACACACTA
>NW_005353596.1:0-513 GCF_000412655.1 Myotis brandtii | reverse complement strand
TTCCAAATTTATATTTCTCGTCTCTTTATTAATTTATTCGTAGCCCCTTCTCTAGCTTCCTGAACCCTTCTAGATGCTGAGAAAGACCCTGGCAACAATCAACAATGACAGATCGAAACATACAGGTGTGATTGGTGCCCGTGGAAGCTTTATATGTATTGCAAATGAGTGAGTCAACTTAGCCTTTTATAGATAAAGAATAAACTTGCTTAACTAGACCTGCTTTCTGATTTAGCTAAACTTTTTCCAGCCCAGTGAAGCACCCCAACTTCTCTTTCAGGTAATTTTCAGCAACACAGCAGTAAATATCAACATGAAGCATATTACTATTGTAGTTCATGCAGGGAGAACAAAGGGTAAAACATTTAACTGTAGCAGTGTTTGACTATATTCTGCACAGTGAGAAAACCTGAAGTCATTTTCAAGTTCCACCATTTCTTATTTTTTTTCAGTCGGGTCAAGTTTTAAACTTTCTGAATCTCCATTTTCTGGCTAAGGAAAAGAAAATAGGAT
>NW_005353595.1:843986-844669 GCF_000412655.1 Myotis brandtii | reverse complement strand
TTTACATCTTTTAAAATTGAATTTTAGATAGACAGAGGAATGGGTGGTAGAGAGGGAGAGAGAGAGAGAGAGATTCATTGGCTGATTCTTGTATGTGCCCTGACCAGGGGGATTGTACCTGCAACCTGGGCATATCAGGACAATGCTCTAACCAACTGAGCTACCCAGCCAGGATCTACATGTCTTTATTTAATCATCATGATGACCCAGTACCACTGTCAATTCCAGTTTAGAGCTGAGGAAGCAGCATGGCCCAAAGACACACAACCTGTGATCGCCAGAGCATGGACATGAACCCAGGTCTTTGTCATTCCCAAGTCAGTGCTCTGCAGATCTGGGATTAATGATTAGAGTTCTCCTTTAAAGCTCCAAGAAGGTCTATTCACAAGCAGAGAGCCATCCTGCTGTAAAAAGCAAGGGACCCGTGGCCCACTAAGGCACAACACGTTAAGCTTATTTAAAGAGATAGACCTACCTTCAGGTCTAGGCCCTGCAACTAATAAGTTGTGTGACCCTGGATAAGTTACATAACATCTCTGAGCCTCCGTTTTTCTTTTGTAAAATAGACATGTCTTAGTTTTGAGTCCTACAATTAGATGGTGTCTTTAATGCACCATGCTTGTATACAGCAAGTGCTCAACACATGCTAGTGAGAGTCAATTACGGCCTTGAGAAGGGGCAGG
>NW_005353595.1:843102-843833 GCF_000412655.1 Myotis brandtii | reverse complement strand
GGGACCAGGAGAGGTAAAACCTGCCCCTGACCTTGTGCCCAGGCCTTTCCCAGACTTTCAGAGCAGGTCCACGGGTCTGGCTCGGCATGCCTGGGGGGATGTGTTGTCCTGGAGGGTCCCCATCACCATGCTTTATAATGACTTCCTGTTGGGTCTTTTGTGGCCGGGTCACAGTGCAATGGACAGCAGTGGACAGTGGTGCTCATCAGCCAGGATTGGATCCAGAGGCCACCCTTCCACTTTCCCAGGGGAGGGTACCTCCTGCAGTTCCTCTCCTCTCTGGAGGACAGGCTACTCCTCTAGGGCAGCTGGACGCACGATTCTGGTGTCAGTGGGTGAAGGTGAGTGATTGAGGGGGTCCAGGAGGCTAAGGGTCGTGTCAGCCATGGGGAGGGGTCATTGTTGCCAACAGGTCCTTGGGTGGCTCTGTGAGCTGATGCACATCCCATCGAGAGCCTCAGGCTGTGCAGGACGGGGAACAGGTGGGTCCCAGGGGGCCTGCATTGAGCCGTATTCTTTCAGGTCAAAGTAGGACCCAGATTGCACACGTGAAGCCATCAGAGTTTCACCGAGTCCACATCTTCAGACGAGGAAGAGGACCAGGCTGGGGATGACCTGTTCAGGTTCCTCTCCCCCAGGCTGCAGTCGAATTTGGTAAGCTGCCCTGTTGGTGCACCTGATCCCCAAAATGACTCAGCTGTTTGGAACTAGAGGACAAGAGGTCTGGATTC
>NW_005353595.1:837005-840942 GCF_000412655.1 Myotis brandtii | reverse complement strand
GTGACAAGTGCTCCATGCGCAATAGTAGGTATTGTGTATTGAGTGCCACTGTGTGCCACGCCCACTCCTATGCTCTCTGTGTCCTGATTCATTTAATCCTCACCACAGCCATCCCAGACAGGTGCCACTGCCATCACCCTCCCCATTGTTCAGAGGAGGACACTAAGGCCCGGGAAGGTAAGAAACGGGTCCAGGGTGGCACAGCTGATCCTTGGCATGGTGGGGCTGGAACCCAGGGAGTCTGGCTCCAGAGAATGTGCCTCTTTCCACCACACCATGAGATTATTTTGTGAGGGAAGGCGTTCTGGATTTACTCCCTTCATCCTCAAGGTCACATTCAGCCTCCGTGGAAATGGTAACCCCATCCTTGGGTAATTTTTTTCCGGGGCTGGAGCCACACAGGGTTAACCACAAACTATCTTTTGCTTATGCTTTTCATCTGTGAGAGGTATGAAGTCTTTTTAGGAGAGGAGCCTAAATCAGAAATCAGCAAACTCCTGTCAGCCAAGTTTGATCCGCTGCCTATTTAAGTCAATAAAGTTTTATTGGAACATGGCCACACCCAGTCATTGACATCTTGTGTCCGGCTGCATTCAGGCCTCAAGAGCAGAGAGGAATAGTTGCAACAGCCACTGTATAGCCCAGAAAGCCAAAAATATTTACTCTCTGACTATTTACAGAAAAAGTTTGCAGGGACCTGTGGGAGGGAAGATGTGGCCACAGAGGGTTCTAAAATCCCTCTCAGTGTCTTCTTACCCCTGTCTCCACCACCTCCTACTTTGCCTGCTCCTTGTGCACTGAGGAGGCAAAGGCAACTTATACAACATCAGAAGATTCACAGTCAGAGAAGGGCGTTTTCAGACTGCCCTGTGTCTGGGACTGCCCTGTGTCTGGTGTGCAAACCAAGTGGGACAGCACCCTCCTGGCAGCAGGCTCAACACAGCAGCCCTCAGTAATGTCTGGAGGCCCTCACCCCTGGGGCTGGGTGGGGCTACCTCTGCTTTGTTGTCATTTGAGTCTTGGTCTCAGTGGGGATGGAGGCAGAAAACAAATCAATGCCTTTATGTTGTTCAGCCTCCACCCTGCAGGATTTAGCTGAGAGCATTGTGAGTTCAGTAGAGAAGGGATCCTCTGGTGATGTCTGCAGAGTGGGAGGGGCTGGAGGCAAAGGCTTGCTTGCCACAACTGGGTGCAACTCTTCCCTGAGATTGGCTAAGTTCTGCAGCCATTTTTCTAGTGGAGTTTACAGCAGATTGCTGGTCTTCCTTGGCCTGCTCTTAGTGAGTCTGCTTGGGGAGGAGGAGTGTAATACTTTTGGTGACCTCCAAAATCTCATTCTAAAGGCAGCTTCCTACTCTGTCATTGGATGGGGCCGACCTTGTCAGCTACTGAGCTCTGATGGCAAGTGGGGCTGAGTAAACAACTCCACCACATCGCCACCTCCCCTTTGGAGCCCATGGTGAGGCTAGGTATTACCCATCATCCTTGAAGAGGCATGGCACAACTGGCAAATATATGTCCCTCTTACATTTTCGAGCAAGGTTTGTCAAACTATGTTCTGCAGGCCAAATTCAGCGTCATTCCTTAGGGCCCATGAGCTGAGAATGGTTTCTATATTTGTAAGTAACTGAAAAATATATATTAAAAAGAGTATTTTGTGACAGGTGAAAATGATATGACACTCACTTTTCAGTTCCCATAAAGTTTTATTGGAACACCCCCATGCTCTTCTGTTTACATTTTGTTTGTAGCAATGTTTGCACTATGACAGCAGAGTGGAGTGGTTACAATAGTTCACAAAACCAAATAGCTCACAAAACCAAAAACATTTTCTGTCTGACGCTTTACAGAAAATATTTACTGAGGCTTCTGCTGGAGAAAATAATGGTTTGTCCCCCTCTGGAACTGCCAAGAGGCCGGGAAGTTAGCTATGGAAATTGTGATGCACATGTTATTGTGTGTGTCCTGCAGCACTGCAGAGGCTGCGGTCTTAATGGAGCTGAGCAAGGCAACTTAAGGGAAACTGTAAGTGCTGAACCCCAGGAGCAGTTGGTCAGGAGTCACCAGTGTCCAGGACTTAGGTAAGTCGTCCATTCTTGGTTTTTCAAATGTTGCTGCTACATCAAACTTATTTTGAAATATAGAGTCCAGGGTTGTATTACCAGGAGGTTTGAATTCAGTAGGTCAGGGGTGGGATACAGACTTCTGGCTTTCTAATAAGTCTCCCTCATGATTCCAGAATATGGCCAACCAGTTTGAGACCCTGTTGGTGCTCAGGACCATGGACAGCGCAGGTGCCATCATCACTGGGGGACTCCACTGGGTCCTGGCCTTGTGTGTCCTGCCTCATCAGATGAGTCAGACTCCCTGTCTTACCACCAGAGAGTCAATCGCTGGAGACTTGTGACCCTAAGCCTTCCCAAGAAGCTCCCAGTAAGCTTTTTTTCTTTGTGTCAGCCTGCAGAGAGGACAGCAGAATGACAACGTGGTGAGGCTTGGCCCCTTGGTTTGGGATTGGGCCTGTCTCTTTGCTCTGATCTTTCTCTCTTAGTGCTGTCCTCTTTTCATGGCCATCAGCTCTGCCTATTTCCTAGGGGCTCCATGTAGTGGTGGTGGCTTTTATTGGCTCAGATGGGTTCAAGGACTTGAGTCAGACAGTGACTGGGATCGCTGTTTCCTACTGTGAGATTCGGGGCCTTTTCCTATCTCTGTGCTGAGCTATTGGTGAGTGGCTTGCTATAGAGTGTGGTTTCTGTGACCCACATAGGATCTTCCTCTGCCTCTTCTAGCCACCACAGTGCCCTAGGACCCGATGGATATCTTTGTGATCAAGCTGCCATCCCTATGGCATCTCAGTCCCAGCAAATTCACGTGCTCATCTTATCCACAGAGGCTCAGCTGATGGTGTCTCAACCAATGGCTTCAAACATGAGAGGTATGAGGGGCTTGAGCTGTGGATACAGGGAATGGAAGCTTTACCACAGATTCCGAGATACCCATTCCTTGCCTTGCACTGACTTCAGAGGCTCTGGAATTATCCAAGGCTACATGGAATCTTACCCCTGTGAAGTCCTAGCTGTTGCAGCTTCCTTGTATGTATCAGTCAGGATAAACAAGGCAGGTCACAGTAACAAACAGTCCTAAAATCTCAGTAGCTTATACAACAAAGGATTGTTTATCATGCATGCTGTGTGTCTATTATGGGTCACCTGGGGACTCTGCTTCCTCCACATTAAAGGGCCCCACTGATGGAGCCGCCCCATCTTGAATATTGCCAATCACAGTGATAGAGGAAAGGGTAGCCTGGAGGGACTCACACCAAGAATTAAATGTTCCACCTGTAATTTCCATTCACTATTCATTGCCCAAACACAAGGGGCCAAGAAGTGCAGCCTCCTTCTTTCACCCCCAGCATGCTCCTAGAAGGAAGATAGCAGAAATATTACTTAATGATAGCCATACATACCTCTGTTTGCTCCACCACCACATGGGACACTACTGCTTACTTTATATAGCTATTATAACAACAAATCTAATGATGCTTTAAAGTGTCTAGCATATGGTACCTTTATTTTATAATATTAAAACTCTTTCCTTGCACATAGGCTTTGGGTCTCTTTGAGAGTACTCAGCCCATTCACGAGAAGGGTCTTGTTTCCTGCTGACCTGGCCTGCCTGTGAGAATATAATCCTATTTTCCTTGTTAGGCTTCTGTTCCAATGGATGGTCCAGTCTTCAGCCAAAGCATCATGAAATGTGGGGGCTGGATTGAAGTTTTTGAAGTCCTCTAAGCCCTGTGGTTCAGAAACATTAAAACCCAAGGAGATTATCAATCCCTCATCCCAGACTCACTGAAGCAGAGTCTGCATTTAACAAGATCCCAAGACCATGTGTATACTTTTAAGGCCGAGAAGCACTGATACAACTGACAAGTCCC
>NW_005353595.1:827989-835303 GCF_000412655.1 Myotis brandtii | reverse complement strand
AAGGAAGGAAAAAAGAAGGAAGGAAGGAAGGAAGGAAGGAAGGGAGGAAGGAAGGAAGGAAGGACGAAAGGAAAGAAGAAAACAGGGAGGGAATGAGGATGGGAGGGATTGAGGAGGGAAAACAGGAGGAAGAAAGGCAGGGTAGGAAGGTTGGATTGAAAGAAAAAAGTAGCCTGCTTGCTTTGTGTATCTTCAGGGCCTAGCCAGTGCCTGGCACAGAGTAGGTGCTGGGTTCATTTATGTTGAATGGTAAAGAGCTGGTTTGAGTGCTCAGTGTCCCATATTGACCTCTGTTCTGTCTGACTGATGCTTCCCATGGATCCCAGCATTGTGGGTGACCTTGCCTCTGCCCTCCCAGGTCGGTGAGCAGATCCATGCCTGCTATGCACAGACTGTGGTCTAACGCAGTCTCACGCAGCTGCCCTAGCTCATTGCTCATCAGGGGCCAGCCTGGATGGTCACCTGCCCTGCATGATGCACTGGGAGTCCACCACCAGCCACCAGGTGATGAGAAGATTATGGCAGGGATTGGAATTCCCTCCATCAGGCTGTGGTAGGAATGGTGAGGACTAGGTGCTTCGGGCATTGGACAGCAACTCACCCCTAGGTTTTGGGTGGAAAGTGACTTTGGAATCTGACAGACCTGCATTTGAACTCCAGACCCAAAATTTCCAAGCTCTGTGGCCACAGGCAAGCTCTCATAATTCTGGGCCTCAGTTTCCCCATCTATCAAATTGTAATAATCATTTAGAGGAGAGGTTTATGTGAAGCTTAAACAAGAGAGTGTGTATAAAGCACCTAGCACAGTGTCAGATTTCCATTTATTCAACAAATGCTTATGAAGTGCCCAACCTATGTCAGGTGCTGTCCGTAGTGTCCTGGAAGGCCAGGAATACTTCAGTGACCCACTCAGACATCTCTGTTCTCACAGAGCATTCAGTTTAGGGGCCCAAAGCAGGAGTTGGTTCTCTTCCCAAGTGATGTTTCAGCCATCAATGGCCACACTAATCCTGCCTAACAAGCCACTCCCAAAGGGCAATGCCTTCCAACTTCATTCTTTTCCTTCTTCTCCTGAGTCTCTGGGTCAGCGGGCAGTTCTGCTCAGATGGTCAGCTAAAACACATGTTGACCTTCATGGGGCTCTCTCACATGCCTGGGGTGTCTTGGCTCAGCTCCATGTCTCATCCTCCAGAGGGCTAACCTGTGTGTGTTATCATAGTGAACTCCGATCCTAATGAGAGATATACACAAGCTCTTCTAAAGTCTCTGGCCTGGGGACTTGGCTAACATCCCATTGGCCAAGGCAAGTCACATGACCCAGCCTAGCCTCAGAGTAGGCAGGAACAAGAAGTTATAGGGCAAAAGGCTCACATGCAGAGAAAGGAGTAAAAAAATTGGTCCATTCATACAATCAGTTACCCTGAGTCTAACTAAGATGTCAGCCAGAGTCTCAACCACAGAGCAGTTAAAGATGGGGTTTCTGGTTATAGGGGTGGAAAGTGAAGGCCCAGAAGCTGGGATGGCCTCTGAAGAGGCTCCAGGGAGCAGAAAGTGAGACCCCTGCCCCTTTCCTTTTACAGATAGAAACCAGGGGCCTGGAGAGGGGACTTGCTGATTTCAGGAACAGAGATAAAACTGGGCTTCCTGACTCCCATCCCTAGAGCCCTCCTGATCTCAGTGCAGGGCCCTGAGCCTGGGTGATGCAGCCTCCCCCGGGCTCCCTCCTGCCTCTTTGTCTCTTAGTCCTCCCAGAGCTGCCTTCTGGCCTCCAGAACATCCTCCTGCAGAGGGACTGCAGCAGCAGCTCACAGGTGACCTGCCTGAGGCCCTTGCCCCTCCCTACTACCTGGAGTAACAGTGAACTTGGATGTCCACCATCTACAGGTCACCTGTAAAAGCTTTAGCTTTTATACCAGTATTTAAATTGAGATTTTAGTTACACAAGTATCATATGAATCAACTTTCCTTGTAAAAAATATTATAATATTACAGAGAAAGTTAAATTAGGCTTTGGCCATCCTTAATTTCTACTTTCCTCCCTAGAAATAGCACTGCCATCATCAGTTTGCCATGTATCCTTCCAGACCCCTCTGTATGCCTCACATGCACAGAAATATGAAGACAGGATGCAGAAAATACATTGCAAGGTTAGCCAATCTCAAAATTCCTACAGAAACATGCATTGTTCAATAACTTACCTTTTCATTCAGTTAAAAGGGAGGCTAATTCGGTCTTAATCAACATTTTTTTAACGAAGCAAAGTGCAAAAAGTGTGCTTATTATGTCACTTTTTGTGTAAAAAGAAGACATATTAATATATATATTATTTGTCTCTGTTTCAGGAACAATGGAAGGATAAGCCAGAAGCTAATGAAATGGTTACTTACAGAGGTGGGGGAGGGAAAGGAGGTAAGTTTCCCTGAATGTACTTTGTTTGCTAGTTTTGCCTTTGGAGCTAGGTAATTTTTTTACATCCTATAAAATAATTTAATAAAAAAGAAATTAAAGACTGGCCAGCATGGCTCAGTGGTACAGCATTGACCTATGAATCAGAAAGTCGGGGTTCAATACCTGATTGTGGCACATGTCTGGGTTGTGGGATCGATATCCAGTATGGGGCATGCAGGAGGCAGGTGATCAATGATTCTCTCTCGTCATTGATGTTTCTATCTCTCCCTCTCCTTTTCTCTCTGAAATCAATAAAAATACATTTTTAAAACAAAATTAAAAAATAGAAACATTTGACACTAACAGTAAGTGAAGTTGATGACATGACGACACAAAGTAAAAATTACTTCAACTGACATAGATTTTTACTGTCTGTCCTTGATGGGTAATGGCCTAAGGATAAAAAGAACCATGAATAAACCTTTCGATATGTAATCTGGAGGCTTTTCCTTAGTATTTGATGTGTAGTTAATGCTTGAGCAATATGGGTTTGAACTACACAGGTCCACTTACACAGGGGTTTTTTTCAGTAAATCTGTACATTCCTATAAGTGTATATATATATTCTTTTTAAAAATATATTTTATTGATTTTTTTACAGAGAGGAAGGGAGGGATAGAGAGTTAGAAACATTGATGAGAGAAACATCGATCAGCTGCCTCGTGCACACTACTCCCTACAGGGAATGTGCCCACATCCAAGGTACATGCTCTTGACTGGAATTGAATCTGGAACCCTTCGTCAGCAGGTCAATGCTCTATCCACTGAGCCAAACCAGTCGGGCCGTACATATATTCTTTTGTGGTTTTCTAACTAACTCTTTCCTATAGATTACTTTATCGTATGAATACAGTATATAATGTACAAAATGATCTAATCATGTGTTTATGTTACCAGTAAGGCTTCCAGTCAACAGTAGGCTATTCATTCCTAAGTTTTTGGGGGAATCAACATTATACTCAGATTCTTCAATGCTCCCCCACATTGTTCAAGCATCAGCTGTACATCTAACTAGTTTTGAAAATTGATCCATAATAGTCAACCACTTGGAAATAAAATACTTTGTTTGGTCTGTTCCTTATGTTTTTAACTAATACTTAACTTAAAAAAAGTATGTGCACATAATTTTAGATGATGAAAGGTATTCTTCTCCCATTTAAATTTCTTAGTTCTCCTTCTGCAGCGTTAACTGCCGTTCTTCCTTGTTGCTCTCTGGATTGCCCTATGCATTTTCATGCACATAGTAGGCCAATCACAAATGGGATGCATTTCCAGCTACAGTTATGTACCCCACCCCATAGTATTGTTTCAGCAAAGAAAAATATTTAAAAATATTCATCCTACAAAGTGAAAGAGGGTTTCTTAGAAAACGACAACAAAACCCAATCGCACATTGACTGGTCCAGGTAGAGGAAGTTCTTTCCAGTGAGGACAGGAGAGGACCAGGAGGAGGAGGGAGAATCTATAAAGTTAGAATCCGCTGTGAGGAGTTGGGGTGTAATTGTTCTTTTCTTCCCCCCCTGCAGTGAGCAGTGGAGCCACTGGAGGTGTACACAATGAACCTGCACTGCATGGAGATGTACGTGCAGAGGTGTGAACACATGTACTGGTACCTTATGCCCACCAACCTGGAGCAGCTGAGCAGCATCATGTACAGGTGGCTGGCACTTGGGCAGGGCTGGGTTTGTAGGACATCATGGCAATGGCAGAGTGTAGGCTCCAGGGAGCCCAGCTGGAACTGCAGGCTCTGCTGCTGACATCAGCCCACCTGGGAACTTATTCCAGCTCACACTGACCATCATATAGCAATCACAGTAATGACAATAATAGAGGACATTTGCTAAGCACTTACTCTATTCCAGGCTCTTTCCTGAGCCCTTCACTAAATTACGTCATCTCACTTGTCCTTCACAACAGGCCAGGAGGTAGTATTATCTCTTTCTAGAGGAAATGGAGAGTCAGCCCAGCTGGGCAGTGAGTGGGTGGGAACTAATCCCCGCATCTCTCAGAATCTAGAATCTGTGCTTTATGACATTAAGCCAAGATCTGGGGCTACTTTTGACTTTTCATTAAAATTCATTATTGTTTTTATTTCTTAAAACAGGAAAATAACCCAGGCTTATTAAAAATCTAAATCCACCAAGGAAATCAGAAGCTCATTGGCATGAAGAGAAGAGGGTAGTGTTTCCCTGGACGTTGGTCATGCGGGGCCACCTGTGTTGAGGATGGTGGTCACAGGCCCCAGCCCAGGTGACACTGTCCCCTGCGGTACACAGAGGTGGCTCCATGGGCTTCCTGGGAAAATGGGGAGGCCAGGCTGGTAGGGAAAGCAGCAGGCCCACAACACTGGTGGTGGCTGCTGACAGCAAGAAGGAACGTCAGTGTGTTGGTCAGAGGGCTCTGGGCTAGCCTTCCATCCCAGGACTCACTCACTCCTCCACCTCCTGTCCACCTGCCCACCCACCCACTCACCCATTCATCCATCCATTCACTTATTTATCAGTTCATCTATCCTTTAAAGAATTTTTTTATTAAAGTATAATTGGCATTCAATATTATATTAACTTCTGTTGTACAGCATAGTGATTTGACATTTATAAACCGTACAATGGGATCATCACAATAAATCTAGTTACCATCTATCACTATGCAAAGCTAAGAGCATACCCTGCTGGAGGGGCCTGCAAAATCTGCTTTTGCCCTAAGACCCCCCACCTGGGTGAATCTGGTCATTAAGGATTATTCTCTTCCTTCCAGCTGTCAAGAAATTCTCAAAGGTATAAGCATTTCTGTGCTCCCCTGCAAGACCTGCAAACAAGCTCTCTGACGCCAATTTACTTTGCACATTCCCAGCACACAATGCGTTTCATTGTGTTTTCAGATTGAACTTGCCCGTTGTTTTTACTTGGATTTCTACATGTAGAACATACTGGAATTAACTCCGTGTGGGATAAGGGGTTTTGCTAAAGTTGTCTTCAGTTATTGTCCATTTTTGCTGCTTCATGGTGAGGATGTGGAAAAAGTTTTGGTTGACTAGAGGAAATAAAAATGGGAGTATCCACATATGATGCAATTATACTTGAAAAGACACTGGAAAATGTTCTCCTGATCAAAGGTACCTAGCCAATCAGGCTGGGCATTTCACACAGGAAAGGAAATAAAGAAGCTCCTCATGATTGTACTGCTAGAGTGGTCTTTTAAGAAACTGGTTTTGATAGCATATATTATATTGTAACAACAATTATATGGAACTTAAAATCAATGATCAGCTCGCTTGTGTGTACATCATTCCAGGAATTCCCAAAGATGCAAAATTTGACCAGAAACCCAGAAGAGAGATTCAGAACATTGTGTGGATCTGCACAGAGACGTTGTCATGTCATAGAAATGAAATGATCCCACAATCCAAACTTGGTTTGGCTCCTAACAACTTGTTGATGGCTCTTCCTTTTGTCAGACCTTAAAGGGGCTGGCTTTCTGGAAGATTTGGTGATTCCTCAAGCTGACAGTGGATTTTCTCCAGCTCGTAGAAATCCAGCGAAGCCCACTATCGAAAAACGGAGTCAGACAAAATTCCAGCACAGTGGGTAGTGATTTCCCGAAGGTCCTGGGGGCCAGTGGGTAAAGCACAGGCAACCACTGCAGCAAAAGCCACATCAGAATTATTCTAAAATGTCTGGTCTTTTAAAAGCGAAGAATCAAAGTATGAGGGGAAATGGCAGAAAACAGTATGAAGACTCACCTACTCAAAGAAGAAAACAGTGGGGTCCACAGGCAGCCAGCAAAGCAGCAGAGTCCCTTGAAGAAATATGAAAAAAACAAACTTCATCCCAGAAACCAGGATATTTTACTGTGGACCTCTTTCATGAAGAAGACCTCTTATCTTTGACAAAAAGAACTGTGCCATGATCCCTTTTAATAAAGACAAAGAGAGCTTTAAGTTTATTTAATGCTCAGTCCATGTTCATATTTTCCCAATTGCCTCAAAATGTCTTTTATGGTTGGTTTGTTCACATCAGCAAGCAAAGGGTCCCCACACCTATAATTCCTTTTAGTTAAAATCCAGTCTGACCTAAGGGCATTGTCTGCCCTGGTTGTGGGATGTGGCAATGACCTGGGTGTGGGGCATTTAGGACCACTCTCAAGGTAATATCCCCTCCTATGTTCTCTTTATCATGCACCCAGGAGGCAGCTCCATGCCCTGCCCATCCCCAAACTGCACACAGCCCTCCAGGGCAGCCAGTGGGGCCCAGTTTCTTCTTTGAGTCTGAGAAAGAGACTCAAAGTCACCTGTGAAGTATGGAAACTTGCAGTGCTGCCTATTCCAGCTCAAGTTATTTAAGACTTTTACTCACTGCCTTGTGGGGTAGGGCTGGGGGTGAAGTGGTGAAGAGGTCTGTTACATGGTGGCAGGGGGTGGGGAGCTTCTGGCAGTTCCTCAGCCTTAATCCTACCTAGCTGATTTTAGCCTTTAATAAAATAGCTGGCATGGGTTCTGGGATTGTCAGACTAATAGGCAGCGGGAGAAGGGACAGCCCCCCTTAAACAGGACCACCTCAGACAGGACACTGGGGGAGTCCCCTGGACCAGTTGCAGTGAGTAGATGGGAAAGGGAAGAAGCAGGGGGCCCGACCAGCTCCCAGTGGGGCCTCTCCTGCACGCGGCACACCCATTGGCCCACAGAGCCACTTTGATTAAATAAGTAGTTGGACATATTTTCTTTTGTTCTCCCAACTCCTCTGTTAACCCAGTGACACAATATTTATGAAATACTTGTTTTGTTGCCACTCACTGTGCTAGACACAGGGAACACTACAGTCATGCTCCTCCCTTCATGGGAAGCACTGTCATCAGTGCTATGAAGAC
>NW_005353595.1:805909-825543 GCF_000412655.1 Myotis brandtii | reverse complement strand
CATCTTCTATTGTGTGTGTCACAGTGGGAAAACCCTGGCAACTATGGTCTTAAATGATGAAACAGGTTTACTACATTTTTATGCTAAATATGTTTTATATTTTTTTTTTCATCTATTGTGTGTGTCACAGTGGGAAAACCCTGGCAACTATGGTCTTAAATGATGAAACAGGTTTACTACATTTTTATGCTTTTAAATATGTTTTTATTGATTTTTAGAGAGAGAGAAAGGGAAAGAGAAAGAGAGAAAAACATTGATGAAAGAGAATCATCGATTGGCTGCCTCCTGCATGTCCCCCACTGGGGATAGATCCCAAGACCTGGGCATGTGCCCTGACTGGGAATCCAACTGGCGACCTCTTGGTGCATGGGTCAATGCTCAAGCACTAAGCCACAGCGGCCAGGCAGTTTACTACATTTTCAAACAATACCTAGATCAACTCAATGTCCAATTTGAACATAAACACTTAATAAACGTTTGTTAGTGAAGTGTAATTGTCAGAGATAGAAATGGAGTTGGATAAATTCAGGCTAGTAAATCTGAGGAGGAAAAGGAATGGATTAATTTAAATGCAGGGTAGGTAAGATTGGCTGCACAAAAACCTAGAAGGGAGAAATCTGTGCAGGAAACACAGGAACGGCAAAGAGAAGGTGCTGAAGGAGTCACTCCTATTATAACCTTTAAGAATGGGTCTTTTCCAGGTTTTAGTGGCATAATTAAAGCAAGTCGTTAACACAATTCACCAGCTTCCTTTACTTGTTACTACTCTTCCTTCTTCCTAGGCGGTGGGAGTGCTTTTCCAACTAAAATAGTAATTAATCACCTCCCCCAGCAGGTGCAGTATGAGAAACAGGTCCTACAGACTTTTGAAATACGCAGGCTATTTTACATCAGTCTGAACGATGAATTGTTCATCCCTTCAACAAGAATTGATTGTCTGCTCTGTGCAAGGTGCTGCCCTGGCTGTAGGAGGGACAATGCTGACAGGGCGGATAGCATCCCTACCCTCAGGGAATTTGCATAGTGGCCAGAGTCGAGGGACCCTGAGGGGGATAAAGGCACAGATCACAGAGCCAAGATGTATGAAGCAAAATGGGGACTTCAGTATTTTAGAGCAGCGGTTCTCAACCTGTGGGTCGCGACCCCTTTGGGGGTCGAACAACCCTTTCACAGGGGTCGCCTAAATACATCCTGCATATCAGATATTTATATTATGATTCATAACAGTAGCAAAATTACAGTTATGAAGTAGCAACGAAAATAATTTTATGGTTGGGGGTCACCACAACATGAGGAACTGTACTAAAGGGTCGCGGCATTAGGAAGGTTGAGAACCACTGTTTTAGAGCCACGAATTAGTCCTTCAGACCATGAGGTCACTGTTTTTGCTTGAAATGTTGTAACTCCACAGAATACACTCCCCCGAAGCAGATGTAAATGATGTTTTTGTATCCACCCTGCTCCCTATGCCAGCAGGACAGGCCATTGAGCTGTGGTTACCATCCACTGCACTGGGTACAGCTCCGACCCAGACTAGTTCACTTTATCTAGTGTGGGGCTCCATGTGGGAGGCAAAGTTACAAACTCTTCAGAAATAATATGTACGAGGGATGGTGACAATAATAAGATCATTAAAGGGAGAGAGGGAGGTTGCTGGTGACTTAGATAATGGCCTTCAGACCTCCAAACGGTAAATGACGGATGTTAGGCCACGAAACCTTTCTCTGGATTTGAGCCCAAAAACATTGTCAGGTTCCTAAAACAAAAGGGAAGACTCATCGTCATGACCGGTAACCTTACGTCGATGCTGCTCGAGAACAAACACACAGACAGAACAACGTGCAGTGTGGGGCTGGGGACCCAAAGAAGCTGAGAAGCCGAGGTTCCAATTTCATTTTCAGTTTCCAAAATATTCCCCAGTTTGGATGTGGGGAGAAAGAAAGAAAGGTCCCGCGAGGCCACATGCAGAGGAAGGGCTGTCGGCCGCAGGCTGACTAACATTCGGCTTCCTGCTTTTTATTTGATTTGAGTCTGAAAAACACAGATACAAGAATGGCTGGTGCGCAGGCCAGCCCAGGCCAGCACATGAGGCTTTGAAATCATCTGTCGTTTCCGTCCCGCCCGGTGGTGATCCCAGGGCTGTAGGGATCTAGAGGAAGGAAAAAGACCTGGGGATGGGTGTCCTGGAGATGGGCGTCCCCAGTCCCGCAGCCCCCCGGGGGCCCTGCCGAGGAGAGAGAGCGCTGTCCCTGACTGGTCTGCTACAAGCAATCAACTGTCAGATTTCCTACTCTGCCCCAGGCCTGGGCAAGCTGCTTTCTCACCGGACAGAGCTGGTGCAAGGCTGGGATAAGGATGCAATAGCGGTGAAGGGGCCACATGCTCACCCCAGGCCTGGGTCGAGCACTTTCATAGGCCTTCTGAGTGTTTTCCTTATAGAGAATAGGAGGCTGTTGCTTCTCCTTTCTTTCCCATTCTTGTCCGTTCGCGTGTCGTTCCCGGGTCCTAATAACCATAGATTTCATTTTCCACCCACCCACACTCCTTGCTCCTCCCCAGTCGGTGGTCTGGAGAGAACTCGTAAATGTCATTGGTCACAAAGCCGCTCTCGATGCTGGCCAGGGTGACGAACCCGCTCTCAGACGGGTTCACAGCCCTGTGGTCGGAGTCACAGGACATGTCCTCGGGAGTGGCTTCTCCCGAGCACCCTCGGAATGAAATGTTCTTCAGGTCCGGCCGGGTCTCGGCCAAATCAGCTTCGCTTTGTTTCCGGATGACGCTGTAAACCTCCAGGTCCGGGCTGAGCCCGGGGCCGGGCGAGGGCCAGATGGTGCGCGGCTCCTTCGTGCTGGGGTCTGGCTGCTCCCGTGTCCTAGGAGAGAAGACAGGGCTGAGTTTTCAGACGCGGGGACTGCAACCATCCCTGTGCCTGACCATCCCTGTGCCCGCTGGCCGGGCCGGAGGCCGTCCTGGGCAGGCACAGCTGTGCTTCTCACCTGCCTGACTCCACAGTCAGGCATCTGCAGGGCGAGGGGGAACAAAACAGGGGCGTGTTGCTAGGTTCAAAGCGACTGTAAATCTACCACTCACTGCTGCGGGAGCATGGAACAGAGGTGTCTGTCCTGGGACCTTCCAAGCCCCCAAAGCGTCCATGATAGAATGGGATGGGGAGAGATTTCACTTAAAAAACAACAACCCTCTTCTCTAAGTGAAAAAGGCCAGTCCTTCAATTCTAAGTGTAGGAAAATAAACAAGAATAGAATTAGTAATATCTCTGACTTGATCAACAAGAGAAATCATAGATATTTTTGTGATTTCATGATTTTATAACATCACAGTAATAATAGATGCCTTAAAATAACTTCAAAATGATAATAATTACACCCACCACTACATAAAGAAGCATCAATCAAGGAGGACATGTATTACTGTATCACATTCTTTTGGGGAAATACTTTGCTAAACTACATATTCGTATAATCGCTTTCTTTACATCCAATGCATTTTATTTTATGCATTGAAAAAATATTTTTCCAGGAAGGAATCGCTAGGTTTCACCAGACCAGGTGAGGTGCTAAATAGGCAGAGGAAGGAAGAGAAATCAAGAACCAATCGCAGAATAAGCAGCCGTAAAACACAATTGTAATTTTTTAAACTGAATTCAATTTTTAGATGAAAAGGAATTAACTAGTAAAAATGAGCACAGTAATAAGAGCGAACATTTTTGAGTGCTTACTATATGCCCATTCTGCCTGTACTAACTGCTTTGATGCTAATAATTCTCTAAGGAAGTCGTTATTAAATGCAGCAGGTTCTAGACTCTTACTCAATCATCTTAAATTGGTCATCAAAGGGCGTCACATCTGAAACTGGACCTTCGTTTTCCTGTTGTAGAGTGGGCACACCAGCCTTCTCCTCTGTGTACCAGGACAATGGGGGAAAAGGTAGCTGGGAAGCTCTGGGCATCTCAAAAGTGTGGCACATGATCCATCAGTGGAGTGGCCCTAGGCCAGTGATGGCGAACCTATGATATGCGTGTCAGAGGTGACACGCGAACTCATTTTTTTGGTTGATTTTTCTTTGTTAAATGGCATTTAAATATATAAAATAAATATCAAAAATATAAGTCTTTGTTTTACTATGGTTGCAAATATCAAAAAATTTCTATATGTGACACGGCACCAGAGTTAAGTTAGGGTTTTTCAAAATGCTGACACGCCGAGCTCAGAAGGTTCGCCATCACTGGCCTAGGCTATTAGTGTAGGTGTTTTGTAGCAGTCTACAATTGCTATTCAGTGGAAAGAAAAGCCAACTAAAAGTATTTGGGTATTTCATTTTGAATAGAATGATTCAGTTTCAGAGGTTTGCCAGAATGTTCTGAAAGAGATGTTTTCCATGTGGCTCACTATTCACTCCTCCACTCACTCAACAAACACTTTGGAGTGAGAGCGTGGGTTTCTGAGAGCACTTGGCTGAGTGGATGCAGAATAACACAGTTTCAACCCTCAAGCCATTTAAAAAAAATGAATGAATGCAAGATCACTCTCAACCACAGCTAAGCACAAATGCTTGGTACTTCAGAATGCCTAAAGCACGGCAGAGAATTTACTCTCAAAACTGCAGTGGTGTTTCTCTTGTTACTGCCATGGTTTTTAGTTAAATAAATAGGGCAGTGTCCAAACCTGAGAGTTCAGAAGACAAAAGTTTGCATGACCAAGGTTTTACTTGCCTCCTCCTCCAGATCCAAAACCAGCAGACAACTGTGGTAACCAGCAGGAGGAGGAAGAGGGGGATGCCGGGCACTAGGAGGTAGACAAGGTTCCAGGCAGCTTCTGAAAAGAAAAATGCACGGTATCCGCATTAATGATGTTGTTCTGTGCTTCGAAACAGGCTTTAAAAAGCATAATCCACATAATCGACACAGAGTATTCCAAAGAGCATCTCCTTTCAAAAAATGAGTCTTTTCTCCCTGTCCAATTATCCTAGGTAACAGAGAAGTTTAAAGTTTGGGTCTCATACAATAGCAGAAGGGCAGTTTGGGTAATCACATTTTTTTTCCAGTTGAAAGATATTCTCTCTTCTTGTCCTTCCTCTCCCTTAACGAAGAAGGGGCTGTTAGGCGGTGTGGATGTTCCCAAGGCGGGGCGAGGGAGAGGGAGGAAGGAGAGACAGTCACAGGAAGCACGCGATTCAGACTGCAGAATCTTCCCAACATTTCTAAGACTAACTGGATCCAGTTGGGCCCATGAGCAGTGACTTCTTCTGTCCTTTAAGTCTTAGAACCAGAGAATTTTCTTTCAAGGGGCTTTGGGAGGATCAAGGATTGGGGACTGACCCCTTCCCTAGTCCGACTGGTCCAAGATTCTCATCCATCCAGAGGCTGTTGCTTTGTTTTTCCACAGAATCTGTTACACACACACACACACACACACACACACACACACACACACTTTAAATACCACCTTAATAACAAAGAGCAATAAAAATGCCACCCATCTTTGCATAGCACTGTGTACTTTTACCCAACATTTCCTTATATTATCTGTTGTAGAATAACACACTTGATTGGCCTTTGTCCCTGGTTCCTGGGAGGAAGGGGCTCTAAATCTTTGGAATTTCTCAGGTAATAAGAATGATTGTTATTCACGAGGCCCTCAGACCACATCAGAGTGGATGCTGACAGGGATGTCTCACAATGGGGCTGGTGGGAAGGCAGTGGGGCCTGGAGATTGAGCTCAATGACATGGCCAATGATCACATCAGTTATGCTAATGTAATGACACCTCAGTAACACTTCTCACACCAAAGCTCAGTGGAGCTTCCTGGTCGGTGAACACACTGATGTGTCAGGAGCATGAGAAGGCATCCAGACTCTAACAGAGAGAGGACAGGAGCTCCCCGTTTGGGACCTTTCTAGACCTCACCTGATGTGTTTTTCTTTTGGCTGGTCCTAATTTGTATCCTTTATAATAACATGTAGTCATAAGTATAGCATTTTCCTGAGTTCTATGAGTTGTTCCACCAAATTAACGAACCTGAGGGAGTGGTTGGCACCCCCTGGATTATATCAGTTGGATAGAAGTGCAGGTGGCCTGGGGATCCCAGAACTTGTGGCTGATGTCTGAAGTGAAGGCAGTCTTGTTGGGGCCTGAGTCCTTAACCTGTAGGGTTGTGCTAACTTGGAGGGCTAGAGTCAGAACTTAATCACCATATCACAATATCCTATTTTATTTTATGGACACAGTTTCTCAGGTAGTGAGAAAAACATTATTACTTCCATTATGCAAATGATTAAACTGAAGCACAGAGAACTTGTGGTTTTTTTTAAAGTTGCCCAGTGACAAAAACCCAAATTTCCCTCTTAAAATTCAAGGTGGAGCCCCCGTCTGGTGGCTCAGTTGGTTGGAGCATTGTCCCACACACCAAAAAGGTTGGAGGTTCGATTCCCAGTTAGGGCACATGCCTAGGTTTCTGGTCAGTCCCCAGTTGGGGTGAGTACATAAGGCAACCAATCAATGTTTCTCTTTCACATCAATGTTTCTCTCTCAAATCCATAAACTAATCCTGGGGTGGGGATAACAAAACAATAACAACTCAGAGTGGAGTCCAGGTTGAAAGTCCATTAGCACTCCAACTCATCACCACATTTCCTTTTATCTTTTATGATTTAACTTTTAAAAGGTTTTTGTCCATTTCCTTTATTTGTTTCACAATTAATATTCATCATGGATAGTATGCAGCATGGTCTGCGACTCTCTGCTCTTATTTCCCTACATTCATTCTCAGTCCTGCCCCATCACCCGCCCCAGGACTTCTGGGTGGTTCCCAAGGCTCCATCTTCATGCAGATTTTTCCTCCCCTGCAGTCTAATTTCCCCTATTGTCTTAGGACAGCTCCATCAGCATAGTTCACTGATGAAAGCTAACATTTGATGCAGTTTTTGCAAAGTCACAAATGCCCTGTCTAGTTCCATTGTTAGGTAGCTATGGGATGGAAAAAAGTAGGAAATGTAACTGTGGGTACTGTGTGATCAAGGGAGTCCCGTTATCTATTTTTCCCAGGAGAGTTCTGTATATACCTTTGTTTTCTTTAAATGTTTCTCTGACATCTTCTTTCTCTGTGTTTTCTGGAAGTATGGGTGTGGCTGGCTTTGTCCTTTCACCTGGAAACAGACACATGAACTTGAGAACCTGGAGAAAGGCATCGGAACACAGATACTCTCTGAAATCCTACCAGGTTCAAGGTGGAGTGCCAAAAGGCAGTAGCAATTTGACCACTGCCGTTTATAGACACAGGACAAGGGTAGACTTTGCTGGGATAGAGGTTTAATTGTCTTTTTCTTTCTGGTGAGACTCTTGCTGCCAAGAATCACGTACTGCAACAACCAGCAGGTGGTTGGCATTGAGGCACATACTGTGCGCAGGTGCTAAGGGAAGAGTCAATGACTCATTTCTAGGGCCAAACATGATCAGGTTGGCCCACTTGTTTAAACAGATGAGCTATTCCTTTCATATTGTCAATCATGACAAGTAACATCTCAAACTGAATTTTCAACGGTTCCTTTTCAGCTTTGAGAGAAACAGACAATGTTAGAGAGCGAGACTCTCCACGACTCGCCATGGCTGGATATGGCATATACCTGTTTAAATGTTCTGGGTTAACAATGATCTTTCTGTTGAATAATCTGGACTAAAGATCATATGGTTCTAAACCTATGAAGAAGGGCTGTGAAATAGCCCAAATTAGCCCAAACCTCAAAAGACAGGCTTACCTCCCAGCCCCGTAGAAGGAACTGTTGGTTCCTCTGTGGCAGAAAGAAACAAAAATGAAAATAATAACTACATTTCCATGCCGCCTTAATGAAATTGGCATCCAGTTATTTGCTCATTCAGTCACCAACAAACCATCTTCGTTATGAAGTTAGTTAACCGGATCACTTGGGCACAAAGACTAGCCCTCCCCCAGCTTTGCTTGTGCACTTTTTTTTTCTTTTTTAAAAAGTATTTTTAAATTTTTAAATATGAGATTACCAAATATACACAAAATAGAAAGACTGGTATAATGAACCTCTATGTACCATCGTTAGCTGCAATTCTTATCAACATATGGCTAAACTAGTTTCAGCAATAATCCTTCCCCACTACATTCAGGCCTGGGTTATTTTAAAGCAATCCAAGATGTCTTAACAATTCCTATTGGGATGCTTTAGAAAGCAACAGACAATGATCTCCACGCAGTGGAACTAGTTGGGGGGCTAAGTAGTCTACTGGCCAGCCCCTAGGTAGAGGCTGGTGGTCTAGAACTGAGTCATTTTACATATTTCAAAGAACCTCAGGAAAGTCAGGTTGCACAGACAACTTATAGCAAATGTGTGTACTCTCTTCTGGCAGTCACTCTCGGATGCCAACCCGATGGTCTGGGGCTCATGGGGATGGGGTCCTCAAGGGCAAGATTTTAGAATTCACAGTCCTATGGCCAGGATGTCGAAGCTACTCAGAGAGAAAACTTTTAATCGTCTTCTCATCAGTTCAGGAATTTATAGAGATGACTCAAATCCATTAATTTATTTAAAAAAACATTTATACAGTGCATGTCATATGACAGAAATATCATCATGTTCTAAGTGTTTTCTAAGACAAACAAATTATCCTGAAAACAGCCTCATGAGGTAGGTGCTATTATTACTCTGATTTTGTACATGAGGAAGCCAAGGTACAGGGAGATTATATAACTTGACCAAATCCCTCAGCTATTAAGTAATAGCTGAACTGGGATTTGAAACAATAAATTCAAATAAAAATTAAAATTATAAGGAGACAAACTATGCTAGGTAATGGAGATAACATAGCAAATGAGAAATAGTCCCATCCTTCTAAGGCTCTTACACTCTACAATTTGGCCATAAAATATAGAAATACAGGACAATATTAATAGATATTGATAAATAAAAATAAATGTTTTAATATTAATAAATATTTTTTAAAATTTTGTAATGTTACATTATAATACAAAGTATACTCAATAACGTTACATGATCTACTCATTTTCCTGTCTTTCTGTGGTTTAATCCACTGTGCAAACCTGCAGCAGTCAGCATATTTATGCAGCATTTGCTCCAGTCCTGCAGTGTGTCTGCAATGCATCGCCTGTGATGAATTATCTCTGTTTTTCACTGAACCTGCCTATGCCTTTAGCATACCCAGAAGTAATCAAGTGTGCAGATCCGGCTAGTATGCCCCCTACTCTATGTGGTCATGTTGTCAAATGCAGCTTGGGATGTTATTCAATCAGTCCCTTGCCACGCTGGCATAATGAGTGGTGTGCCATCCTGTTTGAACCACACTGGATGAACTTTCCCTAATCCACCAAGTGCAGGGATTAATTGGTCAAACATGTATATTTCCAGACCTCATGCCAAACATGTAGGGAGGGAGCCAAACTTGTAAATAGGCCGTTAAAGTAATGGGTGTGTGAGGAGCTATGATCCTCATGGGAGGATCACCTAACCTAGTTTGAGGGGCCCTGGAAGGTTCCCCGAGGAAATTATCATTTTTTAAAAATTTATTATTTTGAAGTAATTTCCAATTTATAAAAATTTGCAAGAATAGTACAAATAATTTTCATATATTCTCCACCCAAATGTTATAATTTTATCATATTTCATTTATTTACTTATTCTTTTTAATCTCTCTTCTCTCTCTCTTGCTTTCATTGCTCTGAAAGGTGACCTGCTAAGACAGCCTCCAACTTTGCAATCACCTGCCTAAGACAACTCTGCATGGGAGTTAGGGAAACAGGTTTCTGGGAAACATAATTCACTTGAGAGGGTGGAAAGAAAGAAAAGAAACCTTTTAGCAGAAAAAGCATAGTCCAATTCAAACAATTAAAAGATGATAGGATTACCTAGTAACCAACTAGAACTAAGTCATTCTCCTATCAGGAAAGGATGCAGAATTGGAGCCAAGCAGTTGGCTTCATGGAGGTGAGAAACTTGAGAGACAGATCAGAACTCACTTCAAGTTTAGATCCAAGCCAGTTATAATGGAGGAGTGTGGGAAACTCCAGCACAATGAGACTACAGTCTTAGAGTCCAAACCCTTGACAGACCTAGGAGCAAATGCCCGTTGCATTTGCAAGGTACATATAGAGGGTGGTCTGGGAGTTCAAGCTCATCAATGTGTCTACCCTTTGCCCCAAACCAGATAAATTGGTGTATTTTATCATCTACTGCCTCAGGTCACAATTCTGTTTCCTTAAAGCCCCAGAAAATAATCTCACATGGCTGTTAGAAGACTTGTAGGAACAATGGCCAGTTTCTTTTCCTATTTCTTCTTTATTCCAAGCTCCTACAGCCAACATCACATGTGGAAAGAATAAGAATTTGTAATTGTCCACTTAGAGAACTTTCTGTTTCCCGAAGTTCTCATAATTCTTGCTTTATTATACATAAATTAGACCCTTTCTTTTCTTCATCTCTCTCTTAGCATCTGATACCCCTCTCCTTTGCTAGTGCTATTCCTCAAGGAGGAAGGCTCTCTACATTTCCCTTTCCAAGGATTCCCAATGTTTGACATTGCTGGCATGTGCAACACACTTTCTTGGAGACCACATAATAAATTCTTGGAACCAGCAGCTGCTCATGAAATGAGAGAGGAAGTTGAGAGATTCAGCCACCTAACTTGGGAGAGGATCATTACCATCGGAGTATTTGCAAATGAAATTGTTCTTCATGTTGCATCGGTCGTCATTCCACTGGAACATATAGGGGCCCCCGATGCCGGTGGGTGCAGATGGCTGATGGTACATGACTACGCAGACCTCGCTGCCACAGGAAGGCTCATCCACATACCAGTTCCTGTAGGAAAGGGGTCAACAGTGGAGGCAATTGGAGAAGGATACCAGCAGCCTTCAAAGCCTTTGTTTGTCCATCAAATCCTACTGAGCCACGAACTTAAGACTCTGCTTCAAGAACACTATACAGAAAAAGGGAGGAATTGAAGTACCGCCAGGCTTTCTAATATGGACAGCACAATCAATCATCTGACATTTGCCACAACCTTTTTGCAGGAAGGAAGGAATATATTACCATATGATTTCTGCGAAGTAATTATGGGGGGGGGGCGGGGCTAGCAGCGCATTCTGAACAATCTTATTTATTGCTTGCTTTTCGATAACTGGGTTTGTTTTTCTTCTTTTATAAGTCGGATGTGCTGAGAAGAGGCATGACTCATCTCATGTCCTGCTCCCATCTCCTCACACTTTTTAATTGGCCATAACTGACTTTTCCAGCCCTGGGAAGACTTTCCAAAATATAGAGGCTGTCAAAGCGGGTGAGGGGGTGGGGACAAGAGCAGAGGGCCCACATAGTCTCCAGTTGTTTCCTGCTCCTCAGGCTGATGAGCCCCTTGGTTGGCCTTCACTGCTAGATTTCTTGTCTTGGTCTCCCTGGCTCCTGGGTAGGATGCATTAGCAGCCTCAGCTTCCCTATCCAGTGCTACTTGGAATTAAATGGCACTGCCACCCAGCTGGATACGTGGGTGCCAGGTTTTGGATTTCACAAAGCGTCGAAGTGCTCTGAGCACCCACCCCATGCACTGGCTATGGGCTGGCTCTAGTCTACCTGATTACGCACCTGAGCTGTTCCCTTCCAGCACTCAGAGCTTGCCCTGATGCTCAGATTATTACTGGGCCCTGCGGCTCTGCCTACCCTTATCAGAGCCTCTCCTTAGGAAACAGCTATGAGTCAGGTCACCTCATAGCACCCCATTATGGCTCTGCTCAGTGTTGTATTCCATCCACCAAAAGGAAGATCCTTTGCTGCACCCACTGAGTTTTATGTGCCTGGACAATAGCTGGCATTGCAATACCACTGGATACTATGCCTGGATCCTCTGCTCCTCATTAGTTACCTCCAGGCCATTTTCCAACTCCGTGGGTGGGCCTCCTACACTGACTTGCCATTGGCCTTATGGCTTTCCACTGGCCTTATGGCTTTATGTTATTTCATCTCACAGGTGATAGACTAGATGGAATGTTATACCTGGCACCTGGTTTCAAGCTGAGCCTTCCCTGATAGAAGGAGAGGCTAGGTTCCAAGGAGGAAGGACCCTGCAACACCATGGCAGCTGCATGTGGTGATCATCTCCTCTGTTCTCCCAAAGGGGCCTACAGCCATTTACTCAAGTAGCCATGCAGTGGGAGAAGAGGAAACCCAACTATTATAGAGACTGCTGGACACAAGGTGCAAGTTGATATTGAAGCCCAAAGACTCGAAGTGACACCAAGGCTGCCCATTAGAGTGGGCGCATACTGAGGCCAGGTATCAAGTGAAATTCTGGCCCAGGACCAGCTCACAGGGGGACCCATCCAGTGGTCATTTTCGAGTCCCCAAATATACAAATTGAAAGCCTATAGGCTTTCATAGCAGAGAAGGTCAAGTGGAAGCCTCTGAAACTACACTCTTCCCAACCCTATTCAAGATAGTAAGTAAACACAATAACTTATCCAGGAGAAGATGACAGAAAATAGTGGCATCCCTAAAGACTTAGAGACTGCAAGGGTGGTATTCCCCATCACATCTCTGTGTAATTCACTAGTCTGCAGCAAAGCAGGCAGGTCCTGAAGGAGAAGACTGGAGTAGTGCAAACTGAACCAAGAGGAAGCCTCAATTGCAGCTGCTTTGCTGTATGTGGTATCTTTACTACAGCAGGTTAACATGCCCTTGGTACCTGGTATGCAGATCTGGTGAACACATTTTTTTTCATCTTTATCAGGAAAAGAATCAGAAACAGTTTGTATTTATTTGGAATAGACAACAGTAGACACTCCAGTCTTCCCTCAGGACTACACTAATTTTCCTGCCCTCTGTCCTAATATGGCATGAAGAGACCTGAGCAGCCCAGACATCTTGCAGAAAATCATGCTAGTCCATTACATTGCTGACATGCTGAGTGAAGCAGATGAGCAAGGAACAGCTAGTAAATTGAGACTTGGTACGATTCATGTGCTCCATGGGTTAGAGCTAAACCCTATGACGATTCAGGAACCTGCCACTTCATGAAAATGTATAGGTGTCTAGTGATCTAGGGAATGCCAGAACATCCCTTTCAAATGAAAGGATTTAAAGCAGTAATTTGAAGCATCTTGCAATAACTTGAAGAAAGAACCGTGGCATTAGTAGGTCTCCTTGGGTTCTAGAAGCATATTTCACACCTGGAAATACAGCTCTGGTCCCAAAACCAGCTGACACAAAAGACAGCTGGCTTTGAGTGGGATCTAGAGCTGAAAAGGACCCTGAAGCAGGTCTAGGCTGTGGTGCAAAGAGACTTACCACTTGGGCCATATGATCAAGTAGACCCTGTTATTAGAGGTATCAATGGTGGGAAAAATAATGCCATGTAGAATTTGTGACAAGCCCCAATGAGAGAATCACAAGGCAAATCCCTAGGATTCTGTAGCAAGGCTTTGTCATCTACAGCTGAGAAAGAACCACCTGGCTTGCTACTATAAAATGAGCACAAAGAGATCATTCAATCCAACTTGTCCATCATGAGTGAAGCACTGTCAGACACATATAGTCACAGGCCGGGCAGGCCTGGAATCAATCCATTATAGATGGAAGATATATATGACTGAAGGGCATTGTATGAGTAGGGTAAAGAGCACTGTATGAATAGGTAGAGCAGACTGCCATGACATCTACCACTGTTGTACTAGTGTCTCTTTCTCAGCTTACACCTATGGCTCTATAAGGGAATCCCTTGCGATGACTAGCTGATAGAGGCAGCCTAAGCTTGGTTTGTGGATAAGTCAGCCAAGTATGGCGTACAGCTCCAAATGGATAACAGCTGCACTACAGCCCCACTCAGAGGTGGTCTTGAAAGGTCAAGTGTTAAGAGGACATCCTTCCAATGTCCAGAGCTTAGTTGGTAGTTAGTGGAGGTTAGAAGAGAGAAGGACTCAGGGGTAGGGCAGAGAGCTTGGCCAGCTGATCAGGGGAAAAAGCTTTCTAAAAGGAGAAAGAGTATAAGATTGGGGACAAGAAGCTATTGGATGGAGTGTTATGAGTAGACATATGGGAATAGGCATAAAGTATGAGACTCTGTTATATGTTAAAGCCCACCAGAAAGTATCTAGCATGGAAGAGACCCTTAACAACGAGGGAGACAAAATGACTTGGCCAGTTGACGTCAGCTAGTCTGTTGTCAGCTGCCCCAGTGCTGGTGCAATAGATACACACGAGAGTAGCCATGGTGGCAGGGATGAAAACTGCATGGGCTCAACAGTATCGGTCCCCACTCTTCAAGGACCATCTAACCTGCTGGCAATAGAGACCAGTGCTAAGTCCCTGAAAGAGTACCAACCCTAGGAGACCAGCAAGTTGACTAAAATGGACTCCTTCCAGTGACTCATTTTGACCGGAATAGACACACAGCCTGGGTGTGGGTTTGCCTTTCCTGCCCCAGGGCCTTAGTCAGCATCACTATCCAAAGGGTTACACACACAGTATCTGATCTACCAGCACCGTACCCCAAGTAACATCTCATCAGACCACAGGATCTACTTTATAGCAAAGGAGTGGGAGTAGGCACCTGGCCATGGGATTTGCTAATCATCTCATATATTCACTATCCTGAAGCTGCCAGCTTGACAGAGTTATGGAAGAGTCATTGAAAACAAAGCTTGA
The DNA here is from genome assembly GCF_000412655.1 of Myotis brandtii. NCBI lineage: Eukaryota > Metazoa > Chordata > Mammalia > Chiroptera > Vespertilionidae > Myotis > Myotis brandtii. The sequence continues at coordinate 810,857 of NW_005353595.1, read as the reverse complement.
AGCACTAGTTTAGAGGCAGTACTTTGTGAGAACAGGGCATCCTCCTCCAAGATGCAGCATACACTTTGAATCAATGACCTTTGTATCGTCCTGTATCCCCAAGAGTAAGACTACATAGGTCTGGGAGCCTAGGGATGGAAGCAGAAGAAGCCCTGATTACTATCACTGGTAGTGGCCCAGTTGGAGAATTTGTACTTATTGTCTCTGCAATGCTGGGCTTTGTGAGTTTAAAGGTCCTGGGACCCAAAGGGTACCCATTAGAAGATACAGCAAAAGCCTTATTGAACTACGAGCTTTGGTTGCCACCTGGGCACTCTGGGGTCCCTGTGTCCAGGGACCAGCAGGTAAGAAGACTATTATCTTGGCAAGGGGTAACTCACCCTAATCATGAGGAGGAAGTACTTCTGCTATTCCACATTATGAGCAGAGAGAAATATGTATGGCACGCAGATGGTCTATTTGGATACCTGTCAGTACTCATATGCCTAATTTTGATGGTAAATGGAAAAGCCTCCTAGTCCCTGAGCAGAGGGGGCAGGGAATCTGGACTGGATAGCAGAGGAGGGAGATGCAGTGGTGAGAAGTGCAGTTCATCTGATTAACCTCCCCTTTTAAGTTTCTCCCAGGAAAAGAAGCCCATGAGGATCCTGAAGGAGGTACTCCTAGAACTTAGATGAAGATGTGGATCTGATCAGCATAATGGGCAGACTTTCATAGATGCTGACATGCTGTCTTAAATGTAATAGGTAAAGAAGATATATTTTAACTTTCATTCTTTTTATTGATAATGAGTTTAAACTTTTTTTTATTATATGATTGTTTACCAGTTAGATTTTGTATTTTCTGAAATGTCTGCTTAGGTCCTTTGCCTCTTTTTTTTTTTTTAATATATTTTATTGATTTTTTACAGAGAGGAAGGGAGAGAGATAGATAGTTAGAAACATCGATGAGAGAGAACCATTGATCAGCTGCCTCCTGCACATCTCCTACGGGGGATGTGCCCGCAACCCAGGTAAATGCCCTTGACCAGAATCGAACCTGGGACCTTTCAGTCCGCAGGCCGACGCTCTATCCACTGAGCCTCTTTATCTTTTGGGGTTTTATTAACTTACTAGAGGCCCGGTGCATGAAATTCATGCAGGGGGTGGAGGGGTGGGGGAAGGGTGTCCCTCAGCCCAGCCTGCACCCTCTTGCAATCCGGGACCGGGACCGCTGGCTCCTAACTGCTCGCCTGCCTGCCTGATTGCCCCTAACCCCTCTGCCTGCCTGCCTGATCACCCCAACTGCTCCCCTGCCTGCCTGATCGCTCCTAACTGCTCATCTGCCTGCCTGATCGCCTCTAACTGTCTCTGCCTCGCCCCCGCCACCGCGGCTTCTTTGAGAAGGATGTCCAAAATGATGTCCAGAAGGTCATTCGGCAGTCTGGTCTAATTAGTATATTATGCTTTTATTATTATAGATGTAAACTTTCAGTGTTTTATTGACTTTTATATAAGCTCATAAAATATACTCTTTGTTAAATTTTCTACAATTTTTCCAGTCTTATGTCTGCCTTTTAATTTGATATTTTTTGATGTTTGTCACTGCATTTCTTGGGGTGGGGGTGGAGGCGATGGCAACACCATGGTGCCAGGGGAGGGCATGGGTTTAGGAAGGTTCTCTAAACTGCAGGCTCCCTTAAGCCCTCTCTTGCCCAATCCATAGAATTAGATCTTGTCCATCATTATGATTCCCTGTGGTCTGGAAATCTACCTTCAGTATTAGCCCCATAGACCTTCCATCTCTCACTGGAGTTCTAGTCTGAAAAGCCAGGTAGCCAGAATGATTGACTGCAAGCATTGCATGCCATTGGAACAATGCTTTGGGGCCATACCCTCCAGAAGAGAGTTCTCTGGATAAGAGCTGGGCTCAGATCAAGGCTGACTCACCACCTTCACTACACTGTTTTAGTCAGCACTATTCTGCTGCCCTCTCTTCATCGCTGTTGCGGCTGTTGCCTGGGTCGGCCTCCTCCTCCTCTTCCTCCTCGCTGATCTGGCACCGTGGGCCTAACCTGCCTCCGTTTGGAGTTGTGTCAAGTGTGTTAGCCACTGTGGGTTCCACATTTACCTGAATGTTGATATGCTGCCATCCATCCAAGTGTAAAGGTCCTGGCAGGCTGTGCTGTTGCTTTGCTTCTCCTCACGCCTCCGGAGCCCAATCCAGAAATCGCCATCAGACGCCAGGAGGTTTTCAATGAACTTTTCTATCAGCCTCTGTTCATCTTCAGACTCAATGCTGACTAGCTGGCCCCCATCCCTCCGGCAGGCTGCTCTGGCCTCCTCAAAGTTCAGTCTTCGAGAAGCATCATGGAAGTAAAGGACTTTATAACAAGGTCTCTGTGTTCCTCCCCGGCAGACCGGCTGGCCTAGAAAAAAAATAATTCCAACCCATGTCAGTGAACCCAAAGTACACTAGAGCAGAGACTTGGAGGCATGCAAATGAAGCTGTCCCTAGGGCAGGCTTTCTGATGACTCATCAGTGGACTGTTGTAAGATCAGTTAGGGTTCTGAGAAAAGTTAATAGCCTGCCCGCAGGAGATGTGGTGAGTTAGACTATATCACGTAGGGACTCCATGTTTTGTTTGTCCCATCACTGCTTCCTGAACAGCAGATTTTTGGCTTTCCTCTAAAAGAGAGGTAGATGAAAACGTGTGGTGTCACGTAATGGCACACAAATCACTTTCATGCTATTAGGGAGTCTCAGGGGATAATGTGGCTTTTTAAAATTTTTTTTTACTTTTATTTTTTCTTACTTCTTTAGTGTTGCTTTAAGTGAGTTATCTGTTTGGTGCTTCCTTCAGGGAAGAGAGGCATTCTGAAATTGGGTGTGGACTTCTCTACCCTGGAGCCCTCTGCCCATGTGGCAGGACTCAGAATTCACCCAGTTTGTGCACCGCTCTGCTACTGATCTTGCCTAAACTCAACTAAGGTTAACTGAACTCTCACTATGTGCCATGAACTATGCTAAGGTTTTTTTTTTGTTTTTGTTTTTGTTTTACATTTACATACATCATTTATCTCATTGAACTCCCATAGTAAGTCCCTGATGTAGATATTGCTTATGCCCCATCTTACAGATGAGAAAACTGAGGCTTAGAGAAAGTAAAGAATTTGGCTAAGGCCACATAGCTATCAGCAGCATTGCCTAAGTCAGAGCCCTAATTATAAAGTCATGTCAGTAACCAGTGAACTGTATTACCCACTCCCCATTCCACAGTCAGGCATGTTCCATCTGCTTGACAGCTGAAGGGCAGAAGACCATCTGAGACAAGTAGATGGGATTCTACTGAGGAGCAAATAACAAATTGTTCACCAGTACACACCACTCTAGCTTGGGTCCCGGTGCCTGGAGCCTTGCTACCCCTGAAACATGAGCCTCATTACTCCTTTGTTTAATCATCATGTACTGAGTGTACTGGCTATGCCTAGCACTGTGGTAAGTGCTGGGAATATGGAAACAGATGCCAGTTCCCAGCCCACGGGAGCAGACAGCATCTGTTTCTGGATCCAGAGTCCAAGGGGAATCCCTTCCAGCGAAGAGCCAGATCCTGGGCCGTGGGTGTGACTTGTTGCATAAAGCAAGGGGTAACGGATTTTGGTTTGCAAGCCTCTTCCCAGCCCTCATGGAATGTTCTCACTTTCCTAACTTATTCTGCAGCTGTGCTGGGAGCCAGATAGCCTTCATTATTCTCCATCATGAGAATACAGTGCTACACGGGGACGGCGCACATACAGACAAATCCAGAAGGCTGTGATTTCTTATTTCCTATTTCTTCTTTCATTGCTTTGGTAGAGAAAGTCTCAATAAGCAGCCAGTTATAAAGAGTTTGCATCTTCTTTCTTTAGGTGTCATTCTGCTATTGCTAAATAAACCCGAATAGGACTGGTCCTCCAGAGAAATAGGAGGCCTCAGAAGTGGTATTTCACCAAAGAGGTATTCCAGAGAAACTGGGAACACTGGCCGGAAAGGCTGTGGCTGGGCTGCTGCCTGGGAGAAGACTGGGCCCGCTCGGCTTCAAGGAGTCCTTAGAGGTGGCTCCAAATGAGCAAAGGACAAATGCATGAGCCCTAGGCCCCCCAACTTACCCCCCCGGCCCCCAACTGGTCATCAGCAAAACAGAAGTTGTAGTTGATTCACTGGTAGTGCCCGCTGAACACTGTTGGATTATCAAGGAAAAAACATAACACCTGGAAGAATGTGGTCCAGCCTGGCCACACCTCCCAAGTCAGCAGGTGAGTGGCCCCCGAGGGCCAGAGCTGGCAGGAGGCCAAGGGCGCGTCTGGCTCCCCGGCCTCAGGAAGTGTCCAGCTCTTCTTTCTTGCAGGAAGGGGAAGCGGGGAGGGCCTTCTGTTCCCCTGGGCCGATGACAGAGCCCAAGCAGCCCAATTCAGTTCACCCTCCCCTTGGCCGCTCCGCACCCCACCCCGCCCGGAAACCAACTTTAGATGTTTTCAATCAGCTGTGCAAGCAGGAAACCAACTTTAGGATTTTTTCAATCAGCGGTGCCAGCAGGATAAAAGAGTGTGGGTTCCATTCAACTCTGTCCCTCTGGGGCCAGGCGGTCGCCTGCGAGGCGGGCCTGAGAAAGACAGGAGCGCGGGCCTTCTACCCCCACATGCAGAACGAATGCAAGAGGCAAGAAACCCAAGCACTGTACCTCCTCTGAGGTCCACGTCCGAGGCTGCAGACACGCGGGAGGAAGGAAGCAGAGAGTCACTCCTCAGAGTCAGGCGGGACTTGTCCCGAGCAAACTAGGCTTCTTCCCGATCTCCAAGCGCGTATTCCGAGCGCTGGATTCAGCCATCCCGCCCCCGCCCCCCAAAAGACCAGGAGTAACCGGCTAGGTTCCCGGGGCACAGCAGATCCGGAACCCCTACTGTACCCGCCCTCTCCTATCAGACCTTCC
>NW_005353595.1:805521-805821 GCF_000412655.1 Myotis brandtii | reverse complement strand
GTCTGCGAGCCCGATCTGCGTGGGGGTCCCGGGCCTGTGCCTGCCGGGCCAACTGGGCCCACTGCCCCACCAGCCCACGTTCCCGAATTCCGCGAGCTGGGCTGGGGACAGACTTGGCGAGATCCAGGATATCAGGGAACCCGCGCGGGGCTCAGCCGCGGGCGATTGCTCCCCCAGAAAGACTGAGTCCACTAGTTAGGTTGGGGCGCCACCTCCCTCACCCCCGCAGCCCCCCCTCTGCAAAGGGCCTGAGAAGAGGCGGCCCTGCAGACAGCCGTGGCTGGGGTGGGGTGGGCATCA
>NW_005353595.1:794805-805280 GCF_000412655.1 Myotis brandtii | reverse complement strand
GGGCAGCGAGCAGGGGAGGGGAGCCAGCTCCCGCCCCACTCCGAGCTTCCCGAGGAGATCCCGCATTTGCCTAGAGCTCAGGGCCGGGGCAAACCCGCCTGGCTTCGCTGAAGTCTGATGACAAGAGCACTGTGGCTAAAAACAGGACCGCGCCTCGTCCCCCCCACCCCCCCCTCCTGGGGACACGCCAGATGCACTTGGGAGAGGCAGGCACAGAGACCGCCTGGGGCTGGTAGGGTGCAGTGCAGGCTTCGGGCTACTGGGAGAAAGGAGTAGTGGGTGCGGAGAACAGATGCTGAGTAGGCACTGTGCCACTGGCCGGGCGCTGAGGGGCAGCATGGATCGCGTCCCTAGAAGGAGGCTAAGTTGAAGTTCTGGCTGAGCGGAGAGCAGCTCCGCTCGAGGCCAAAGGATGACTGAATTCAGCGAGGAAGTAACATTGTCCTGCTTTTTGCAGGGTTCGTGTTTGTTCTGCCTTGAACTAGTGATAGAAAGGAGATAGCCCCGTCCCCCACTCAACAGTGACCGGAGTTCCTCTGGAAACGCTTTCCTCACAACCCAGCCCTCCATGTGTGCTCCTTCTAAGCTCCCACAGCAGCTGTGTTTTACATTTGGTTTTCAAATATATCCAGTCAATAATGTAAGCCTCCAAAAACGAAGGCGCTAAGCAGAGGTGCGTCTGATTTCCCTGCCTTTGCCTCTCCGTGAAGCACAGCAGAAACTCCATCTGGGCTGACTTCTGGTTTGGGGCCTCAGCTTGAGCCACTGCAATTCTAGACACAAAGGTCTGAATACAGGCTGGGGGGTGTGGGGGTGTGGAGAGGCCTGCTTCAGTACCAGCTGGTAATATGGGGAAGCTCTGCTACTGCAGAAACCAGTAGCAACAGCAGGAACTTATGGCAAGTTCATGTACCACCAGTCTTTATGTCCGAATTAGAATATCGCGTATCCAGCATACATTCTTTCTAGAAATTCCTCATTATCTAAACAATCAAAGAGAGAGCTGCTCTGGTGAAAATCAGCCTTTGATTTTTTTGTTTCCAGTCCTGTTTTTCTTCACTTAATGTCTGTGTGGCCTTTGAGAAGTTTTATTGTGTGGGTTTTGTTGTTGTTGTTTTTTCCTAAGTTTCAATTAAATCTTGGTAACACTAAAAGTTACCTCAACTTTTGTGAAGGGTTGATAAGCCAAACAGATGTTCAAGTATGTAGGTAGCTGGGCACTTCATGTCAATTGCAAAATATTTATTTCCAATATTACAGCATCGTTACAACCTAGAGAAGCTGTTACCTTGGTCCAATTAATTAAATTGTGCCCTGAGTTCTCCCTTTGATACGCTGGCCCTTGGTCCAGAGAGACTTCGTTGAGGCATGCAGTGAACCTAATGTGGTAGATTGTAATAACCCCGATTCTTCACACCACCCTGTATCCACACCCTTTATTATGTGACTTTGCAGTTCCTCTTACTAAGGGGGCAGAGTATGTTTCCCTCCCTCTGGTCTCTGTGTTTGAACATGTGATTTATTTGGCCGACAGAATGAACCAGAAGTTCCTGAACCAAGACTGGAAAAAGGCCTCACATGTTTTCATTTGTTCTCTTGCTTCTCTGCTACTCTCTTAGGGGAAGGTAGCTCAGATATTCCACTGGTCCCTGTACATCCCAAAGAAGATGTGAGGAGCAGAGCTGCCTCAATCCACAGGCCTGTAGTGAAAAGAGACCCGCCTAGGTGCTGTAGCCTGAAGCACAGCTGTCTGGCCAAGCCTAGGTCAGCCGAACCCCCAACTGACCTACAGATGTGTGAGCAAGAATAAATGTTGACGCTCACTTTGACATGCAGTATTGTTGCAGTAATACCTAACCGTTACCCCTGGCAATGCAGACAGGTGTCACCAGGGAAAGGCTGGTTGCCAAGAAAGCTCACAAAGTGGAATTTTTCTCGGTAAAATTATCTTGGTCCAGGGTCCAATCCTTAGTTTGACAAACTCAAACCCAATCTAAGAGCCTAATATATTTACACATTGAGAAATACAATCATCAGGTAAGCCCATGTTTGCATCAGCCTGTTGAGCACATACTCTCCCTATGGGCAAAAGATTACTCAGTGAGCATGGGATCAGAAGAAAGGGAATTACTTACATGATTTGGAAGTTTAGGCTTTGATAGCCTGCTATGTCATCATTAAAGAGAGCTGTCTGTCTGGCAGACAAACACATCACCCTGATAGGGTCACTTTTATTCTTTTAATTCTCACCTGAGGATATTTTTCCATTGATTTTTAGAGAGAGTGGAAGAGAGAGAGAAAGACAGAGAGAAATATTAATATCGAAGTGTGAGAAACACATTGATAGGTTGTCTCCTGCACGAGCCCGACCAGGGCCGAGGAGGAGCCTGCAACCCAGGTACTGGCCCTTGACTGGAATTGAACCCGGGACTGTTTGGTCTGCAGGCTGACGCTCTATCCGCAGAGAAAACCGGCTGGGGCCTTTTCATTCTTGATGGTGCTGATATGAGATTTCCACTTTATAACTTTCTAAACTTTTCTTAAGGCCTACTTTCTGTTCAAAACACTTTTCTTCAAATAGTGTTGTGGTGGAAACTGCTAGTTTCCACTAATATTCATTCTCTATTTCTTTTAGTGATAGAGTCCTGAATTTTAATTGGGTAGATCCTTCCTTCTCCCCCATTTAAAGCCTATTTCCTGGCCTCCCTTGCAGTTCGGTGTGTCCCTGTGATTAAGTTTTGTTGGCACTGCAAACAAAATCAGTTGCATCTGATGGAGGTTATGTCCAGGAGCTGCAGGTGGAGGCCAAGTGAAGTGAGTGGTGGTCATAAATAGAGCTGTGAGCACTGGAGCAGAGCGTACAACCCTGAGCAGGAATGCCAGTGGGACAATGCCGAAGAACAAATACTTAACCTTCTCTTTCCCAATATACACCAAAGAGAATGATCTTTAAAAGTGAGGGAGGTTGGCACTGGGATGTACATGTGCGTAAGACATAGGAATGCTAAGCCCGCTAGTCACAGAACTAGAGCAATTCATTCCTGACTGCAGACATGTTCCAGAAACCAAATATTGGAAAACAGATTTTTTTTTTTAACAGCAAGAAAACCTTAAAGTTTTTAGGATTGCCCTTTCATCCCTATTTGCTTATTGTTTTTACTAGTAGTCTACTAATTGGGGCACATAAAGCCCTGTTTCTTGTTTATCTGATATTCATAACATAGGTCAAATATAACAATTCTGGAGACAACAAATAAAAACAAGAAAAATAGGAGTTTGAGAATGTATAAGATGAGAGAGATGGTTATTGTGTGGTGTCAAAAACAGTGGTATCCAATAAGTAAAATAGATCCAAATATTCAATAACTGGTAAAATTCCTGGAAGTCTGCATACTTAACTTTTATTTCTTTGCCTATTTTAACAAATGATCCCAATGATCCTGATGTAGGACTAGGTTGTTTCAAAAGTGAAGATCTAAGTGAGTCATCCTCTAAGGCGTGTCAATCAATTTAGTTCAAGGCTTTGACTTCTTCTTGGTCTTCCTTATTGGACTCTGGAATCACTTTCCTGTTGACAGTAACATAGATCAGTTCCCACACACAGAACTCTGTAGTTGTGAACACAAAGTAGCATGGAAACAACTTTCAAAAGTTTTCCCAATAAAGATTTACTGTCTTGGATTCTGACAATGCATTAGATTTTGCAACCAAGTGTAAACTTATATGTGGGAGAAGCTGTAATTCTACTGTAAAGTGTGATTTGAAGGGCATGAGAGAAGACCTCCTAACCCTAAATATGTTTTGCTCACCCAAGAGTCAAACTTGGGAGATTTCATCATTGCTAATTGATTGTGATGGATTATCTATTGTTCCTTCTAGTCTGTCCTCTATTATGCAAATATTCCTGGAGTGGATAATAAACATATTGTTACTAAAATCTTACTCTGTACACACTTTCTAGTTCTTTCTTTCTGACAGTAGGGAATTTGGATTGTCTTAAGATCTGTTGGATAAGGGATGGTAAGGTTGTATCTGTGTACTCAGAGGGGTTTGGGACAGATAGGAAAGAATGGAGGGAGGTAAAAGAGGGCAAAATTAAAGTATTTTACAATGTGTCTAAAATATTTCAAAATTTTAAAAAATGTTATAAACTAATGTACAGTATAAAAACATCACTTTCTAAATTAACTAATACTGAACAACATCTTTCTGAATATTTTCTGAATTCCTACATGTAGGGAGTATGCTAGGCACTTTGAGTGACCCAGTTTCTAATGGAGCTTACAATACAGTCACAGACAAGGTAAAGGTATGTGAAAAGTTAAATAACAACTCAAGACATAATATCAGTTGAATAATAATAGAATGTGGGCACAGAGCAGTGCGTGATCAATTGCCAAAAGATGGTTATAGTGTAAGAAGCTCAGAGGAAGAAGTTGTCACAGTGAAATGGAAAGAAATGCAAGTCCTCAGGACAGAGGAGGGAGAATTAGCAAGCTGATATACAAAAAAAAAAGAAAGAAAGAAAATAAGCAAGCTATGAAATATGTTTTACTCTTGGATCAACATGGGCAGTAGTAAGGAATGTTCTGACCATTCCTGTAAAAATATGTACAGAAATTGAGGCACCCAGAGATATCTGCTGATGCTACTCAAATAGCAGTCTTTATTCATTGTTTGAATCAAGTGAATCTTCATTAGACCAGTTTTGCTTCCTCCTTAGAAGTTACATCTAATCATCTGGCTAAAATGCAAGAAATTAAGTTTCTGAGCATTGTGTGGACAATATAGCCAGGTGACAGAATGATTTTTTCCATTTTCCCCAGTTTTAAAAATTAGTGTAGATATATTAATTTTTCTTTAATAACATTTGATAACATTAAAGGGAGTCAGCCTCAATACCAATGGGGTAAGAATAAAAATTCTATTACTTTCTAACTGTTCTTCCCTGAAGGTATTATGCAAATAAATACTTTTAAAATAAATGTTGAGTTAGCCACATTGGTTTTCAGTCATAATAAAAAAAAACACCTGAGAGTTCTTAAATGATTAACTAGTGGCTGCTGGTTTCCTTTCAATAGTTCTGGACCCTGTGCCTGGTCCTGCTCTAATATTATTCTAGGGATAAGGCTTTGAGCTCATCACTGTGAGGGTAAAGCCCTTGCTACATGGATTTAGATTCAACAGATATGCCATTGGTGGTGTCAGCACTGACAATAGAAGACCTACTGATTTGCTAAGGATGGTGGGGCTAGGTGTGGGTAGGGGAGAGGGGAGTGGAGAGGGCACTAGCAGGTGGATACAATAGCCCAGGTTAAGAAAGGAGGGGGAGAGAATGTGTACAGAGATACAAGGTTGATTTACTTTCCTGTTTACACTAATTTATGCTTGCATATTTCACAGAAATGGAAGTGGACACACAGGCTTTAATATAGAAAAGAAGAAAGTTTATTCAAGGCAAGAAATCTCTAAATCAGTGGGTGGGTTTTTAGAAGATTTGAGTATAGGGGGGCAAAGTGAGTAAGAAAAAAGTGCTTTTATGGGGTAACTAAAAAAGTAAAAATATTTGACAGAAGTAAACTTACTTTGCTTTGCAGACTTTGCTCTTTGGTTTATAAGGAAGGGAGACCAGTTCTTTCTAAACAAAACAAAAAATCAAAAAGGAAATGTGTTACTTTTTGCACTGACTGAAATTTAATTGAAAAAAAATTTTGAGGTAAAATTATCACAGAGTTTATACAGGCTAGTTTCTTAAATCTGGAGACTGTGGGGTCAGAAATGTTCCAGATTAGGGAATTTGGGGTTCATTCAGGAGAGTTTATACATTCATAAGTTTACAGGGTGCTACTGTAGTTTTTATTAAGTTTGTTTATCATCATTTAGCATTTGTTTTTGCATGATCTAAGTAAGATCAATCATCATAAAACAAATATTAGCACCGAAGTAGCCCATGTTAATACTGCAGCTTTAAACTATGTGATAATCAGCTCACTGACAATAGCATCTAATTTCTCTGGCATCAGAGCTGGCACATCCTGGAGATATCTTTGGTTTATCAAGGATTGCCAAATTATCTGATGTCTATACCCTGACCCCCTCTAGTATATAAAAGGCTCAGGACCTTGTTATCTAGATTCAAGGGGTCAATCTTGGAGAATTTTCGATAGTTCACCACCCCTCACCCAGATAGATTTATCCAAATGCCTACTATCAGTCTCACCGAGATCCTTTCTTCTCTTTGTTTTTTTAAGAGTTGGAGAATCTCATCTCTCCTTTTAGCCTGTGTAAAGAGGGAAAAAGTGGGTGAGTCTTTTGACTCATTAATGCAATTTTTGTGTCCACCAAGAGTAGATTTTTTTCCCATTTTTCTTCTTGCATTTTGGGGCAGAATTTTAAAATATTTTTTTCCATAATAGATTTATATTTTTCATTTGTAACACAATGCAGTTTTTATTCCAGAGGATGGTGCTCTGCAAAACAATTCGATCCCAAATAAAAGGGATTTTCTTGTGCATCTAATGATTAACTTTTATTAAGACTTTAATTCTTGAACTATGCCAAGAACTTTATATACGTTATGTAATTATTTTCTTATAATAACTCATAAGTTTGACTACTATTATACCATGTTATAGATGAGGAATCTGAAGTTTACTAAGGTTAAGTAACTTACTCAGGCTATTAAGTACAGAACTAGATTTGGTATCAATTGTATTTGACAACAAATCCCAAGCTAATGACCACCACACTAAATTGCCATTAAGTGATAGCAAGATACAAAATCAGCAAGCCCAAACCACATGCCACCACCTAAGTATTATAACAGGGCTCTTTCTAGTAGCTTGCGCATGAAACAGAGCCTTATTCTCTCATCTCTCCTGTCTTAGATATTGAGACATGCACATTCTCAAGTTTTCCTAAGTGTAAAAAACTAATTTAATGCAGGCATGAAGATTTATCAAGATATGGACTATATAAAAAGAGGCAAATATAGGTACAAAATTTTTTTCATAATCACTTATATTCAGTTTTGGAGATAGCCAGGCAGAAAATTTCATCTGGAGTATTTGAGAACAAAAGAAAAACCTGAGAATCTGACAAAACCTGTGACTTCAAATGGCCAAAAAAAAAAAAAGAAAGAAACTCTGTTTAGATCAAGATTAGAAGCAAGAGGCTTCTGGTCTGGATGGTGGCGAAGGTAAATATGGTACTCTCATCCTCCCACAGTCACATAAAAAATACAACTAAACTACAGGACGATCATCATTCAGAACCACTTGAAATTTAGTTGAATGGAAGTCATACAACTAAAAATATAAAAAAGAAGCCACACCAAGACTGGCAGGAGGGGCAGAGATACAGAACAGGCTGGTCCCACACTCACGTGTGGTAGACAAAAATCAGGAGGGATATTTTGGCTGCAAAAGACTCTTTGAGTATTGATGGTTCCCAGCCTCACACCAGACCCCCAAGTCTAGGGTTCCAGTACCAGGAAGAGAAGTCCCAATAACTTTTGGCTGTTAAAACCAACAGAGATTGTGGTTGAGTGTAATGGAGGCTGCTGGAGTCGCAGGCAGTTCCTCTTAAAGGGCTCATGAGCAGACTTACTTGACTTACTCCCTCTGAACCTCAGTGCTGGAGCAGGATCTCCAAAGGCATCCAGGATGTATGGGGAGGAACTAAAGAGTCTGGCATCAGCGTGGGAACCGGAGGGACCACTTTCACCCAGATAGAAGTGCTGGCAGAGGTCATTGTTCCTTTGCCGAACCCTTTCCCCACAGAGTAGGCAGGCAAGCACCATATCTGAGTCTCTATCACCTGACTATCACTGTTTGCCTCACCCTAGTGATTCCCTGAGACCCTACCCCACAAACTTGCAGGTCTACCCAAGCTGTTTCCAGTGGGTTTTCCTAAGTCATCCATTGGTCCATTCAAATTTATTGAGCACTGCACTATTTTCCCCGGGCTTCTGTAACAAAGTTTCAAACTAGGTGGCTTAAAACAACGTATTCATTGTTTCACAGTACTGGAGGCTAGAAGTCCCAAATCAAGGTGTCGGCAGGGCCAGCAATCTGTGGCTCTCCTTGGCTTGCAGCTCTATAACCCCAATCCCTGCCTTCATGGTCACATTGCTTTCTTACTGTATTTCTGTCTTCACACGGCTGTCTTATAAGGACACCAGTCATACAGGACTAGGGGCTAACCCTACTCCAGTATTAACTTCTTAACTAATTTCATCTGTAATGATTCTATTTCCAAACAAGGTCACATTTTGAGTACCAGAGATTAAGACTCCTCACAGATTTTTGGGGGGATACATTTCAATCCATAATGAGCACCTATGATGTCACAATACTGTGCAAGAGGCTGAATAAAACACAGTCCCTGCCTGCAAAGTGATTGCAGATTTGTGGAGAAAAAGACAAGTAAATAATTTCAAATGTGCAATGATGGGGTCAGTATACAAAGTGCAATTAAAAAACTGAAGAGGGATCCTTAATGCAGACTAGAGTGTGTATGTATCTTTCAGGGGAGTCAGAGAAGATGTCCTAGAGGAGGTGATGTCCAAGCTTGGACCTAAAAGTTGTCGTCACCCAGCAACAATAGAGACAGGATGGGAAGAAAGCTTTTGAGAAAACAGGGTGTGCAAAGCCCCAGAAGCTGCTGCATTGCTAAGTGATTCCTCAAGGTGATTCTCCAGCCCTTATACTTGCAAGAGAAGCCACAACCCTCAGGCATGCTCTGAGACACACGCGAGGAGGAACCCATGCTGGGGAGAAGTAATCAGCAACCAAGAACAATGGTGCTTTGGTTGGCATCATTCTGCTCAAGTCATGTTAATTTTATCTTTTATGAGCCTACAAACTTTTTATTTTATTTATTTTGGGACAATATTTCTTTTATTTGAATACTAGAGGCCTGGTGCATGAAAATTCATGCACTGAATGGGGTGTCCCTCAGCCTGGCCTGCCCCCTCTCAGTCTGGGAGCCCTTAGGGGCGGGAGGCCACCCTGTGATCCAGGAAGGCGATGCCCCATCACACCTCTGCTGCTGCCACAGCTGGCAGTACAAGCCCTGGGTAGTTGGGGTCTAAGGGGACTGGGGGACTCTGGAGGCAGGCGCACGAAGCGGCTTGCCTTGCACCTGCCACCCCAGCGGGGTTGAGGTGACTGGGAGCTGCCATCTTGTGGCTGTGGGCGCTGCCATCTTTGAGGGTGGGGGCAGTCAATTAGTATATTCCCTCCTTATTGGCTGTGGGTGCCGCCATCTTTGCGATGGTATGAGAGTCAATTAGCATATTCCCTCTTTATTAGATAGGATTAGGCATCATATATTATAGCTATTGAAAGAAAATAAATTCAGGGTATTTTAAAAACTAAGCTGAATTTCATAATACCTGTTCACTTGCTATGTACTGAATAAAATGTCTGTAGATAAAGACATGGGATATTTTCAATGTAGCTACTCAATGTTAGTTTCATTTCCAAGTTTTCCATTGCACATATACTGAATTGGAATCAATTGCTGCCACACAGTGATTACATAGCACTTTATATCTTTATTATGGTATTGATCTTACTTTCCCTGCTTTATCTCATAGTTGCTACCTTGTCTCTTTCGGAGTCTTACTCATCTTTTATCCTTCCTTAGAGCTTAGCAGTGCCTTGCATATTATACTCAATGATTTTTTGTTGAATTGAATTGAAATTGATTGAGTCATGATGTATGAATGAAATCATTACACTGACTAATACACAATTATTAGCCTAAGCAAAAAAAAAAAAAAAAAAAGTTTTAGAAGGCGAATTTAAGCAGGGACAAGTTTAATTCTTAAAATCCCCTTTGGACAAAACGACATGATTATTTTCTGTGTAGCCATTGGGTAGTCATAGGCAAGTTATGTTGTTATAATCCTTCTAATATAAAAAAAGACAAATATTTAATTACAAGATTCTAAAATATGAATTAAAAATGCATAATGGTGATGGGAAAAATAATAAAGTAAAATAAAGGGAAAATGTTATGTTAACATAAAAAATTAATTCATTTTCTATTTTTATTTCAGGTCCTTTTTAAATCATGGATTTTAGTGCCTAATAAGTTTTATAATATAATATAATACACCAGAAACAAAGCCTTCAAATGTGATTTGACTTCTGCTTCCTGGACATGTTTCCTGGGAATGAATAATAAAACTACTGTAAGCAGCTGTATCATCAGAACAAGAACATTGCAGAGTCTAAGATATCTCTGCCAGGATAACGAAATAAATTCAGTGGCGAGAGAAAATCCTTGCAATTACTTCATTAGTAGGGATAAATAACTTACTTGTTAATTTCATAACAAAATTATCATTTCTAATCATAGTGTTTTGATTGTGCCCATTGGTGGAATTTTATGATATCTTAATGTATTAACTTTAAAAATAATACTAAACGGGGGTCAGGATTTACACTTATAATATTTTTATATTA